>NC_000070.6:36714404-37014404 GCF_000001635.26 Mus musculus
GCAGATTGCCTATTTAAAAGGCAGGTCTCAGACAACATGCATCCCTGCTGTTTGCAAAATTCACTTTGAATATATAATGCCAATTACTGGGACAGAACATGTCAAGATTTTGACAGGTGTCTAGAAAGTGATAATAATAATTTTATTTATTCATTTCTTTGTTCTAAATATCCCTGAGAATGAAAAATGTTGACTAATGTAGCTTAAAAGGAAGAAATCACTGTGGCTCATTTACTCCATACCCTACATCCCCACCCCACCCCCCAAAAAAAGAATCCAGCTGAACAAACATAAGCTGATACACTAATGGAGTTCAATATGAGTTATACACAGACTAAAGGATTTTGGAAAGTCTGAGAAGTCAATAGCTACAGAAAATCTGAAAGAAAAGATAACTGGCAGAAATCCAAGAAAGGCTGAGAGACATGACTAGGCTTTTATTTCTAGGATGGTAGGCTATTTGGTAGCCCTTAGGTACCCATATTTAGTATATGGTAATCAATATTTCATTGTCATTTTTCAAATGAGAAAAGCAAGCTATATTTCCTGCATTCCTTAACCCTGGGGAGCATAGGTTGACTCAGTATGCAGTCACATGTGTATATAGGTTTTAATATTGATTATATACAATTATATCATTTTACATTGCATGATTAGTTCTCTTTATAACTAGAAAAATGCTTATTGGTGGAACCAATAATAGTCATTTGTTCTCAACAAAAATCTATTAGTCATGTTATTCTGTTGCTATTTTAAAACAAAAACTCACCTCAACCATTTATTTAATCACTATGATAATAAATTTACCTTGTTGTTCTTTTATAAAGACAAAGTTAATGGCTTATATATCACTTATCAGTTTTTTTCAGTAAGATTAACAGTAAAGTTAGCAATAGAATAATCATACTGAAAATATAGATGATCTCATCTTCAAGCATTAGCACTAATACAAAATTATATTATAATTAAAAAATTACTGTCCAAATCATACCGAAAATGTCTGATCTGAGGAGTAAGAGAAACCTTGCTATAACAAAATTTCTGTGTGTTCCTGTGATTTCTTTCAGCCACTATCTAGAGAGAGAATCATACCTTTATGAAGACCATTTAATACATTTCCTTTTAAATCATTTTAAAACTATGTTGCATATATACAAGTTTTAAACATGACATGGAAAATGAATTATTCATATTGGTACAACATATAACTCATTTATGTTTTACATATATTTCACTTAAAACCTGCTACATGGAGATATTTTTATCTGCCATCTTACATGAAGGTAAGTACTTAAGAAGAAACCTGAAGTGGCTGAAATGTAAACACAGATAGAATTGCTATAAATTTGCCACTTCAGAGAAGTATGGAATCCTCCCTACATCCTATCCTAATCCCTGTTTTTTTTTTTTTTTTTGTTTTGTTTTGTTTTGTTTTTCTCTTTAGACTATGCCTTTGGGATTTATACATTCCCATTGATTCATTCTTTTCTCTAGTTCTATGAAAGTTTGTATCTCCCAGGATGGCAAAGCCTGGAAATGTGGGCAAGAATGAAAGACCTGTATTTTCTTCTAAGAGAAAGAAGAGTTACTGAAGTATGGTGAAACAAAAAGTTAGAAAGATAAACTTGTGGAGAGAGAATGGAAAGAAGTAAGAAACTCACACACAGTACTCAGAAAAAAGATGGATTGGTCAAATAAGGTCATCTATGGTGTGTGTGTGTGTGTGTATCTGTGGAGAAACAGAAAGAGGACAGGGTAGACAGACACAGAGAAATAATTA
The DNA here is from genome assembly GCF_000001635.26 of Mus musculus. NCBI lineage: Eukaryota > Metazoa > Chordata > Mammalia > Rodentia > Muridae > Mus > Mus musculus. The sequence goes on from NC_000070.6 coordinate 36,716,185, forward strand.
ATCAATTTTGGTTTTAGAAGAACAGTACTTGAATAAATACCAGATTAGTTTAATCTCTGAAAATTAATTTTTCTGATAAATGATGTTTAAAAATGCAACAAAATTGATTAAAATAAACAAACTCAATGGTTAGGAAAATGTGCAGATACCTAGACCTTATACATAGTATAAAATTCTTACTGGAGTTTGTTACACAGAAACGAGTAGGCCCTCTCCACTCAAGCCTTTGCCTTTTAAAGGCAACCTTAGCAGGTGATCATGAATTCAGTGTGCAGGAGCTTAAACAAAACAAATATAGGACAATTATTCCCATATGTCATTATGCTGGCTGCTATGAAACAAAACTCTTCATGGCTATAAAACTGAATTATCCTAGGATTAACAAGCAGCTAGAGCAGATGCACACTCTTTTGGTGCCAAGATTCGGGCCTAACCCCATCATGTTTTAACTTCAAAACTGGAGCCAATATCTTCTACTGATAAATTTTATTAACCTATGGAATGGAGGTAGCTGGTGGAAGATTTGGCACATTATTACATGTGTGAAAGCAACTGCTCACTAGAAGAATTTCAATTAACATTAGTTAAATCACAACTGCTACTACTATGAATTTGGTCTGCAGTTTTAAATATGCTTTGTCAAAGTTTTATACACACATAGATAAAATGCAGTTACTCACCTATGAAATAGGTACAGAGAATTATTATTAAAATGGATTTATTTCGTAGATATGTGTCCTAATGCTTACTCAATCAAGTGTTTTCAGCTTGATCTCTAACAGTAAAACTCCTATAATAGATCATAAAACCTAAAACTTGAAGGCAGAAAACTCCCCCGTCCCATTTAGAAGAGTACACCAGGAGTGTTTGAGTTTGAATGGCCTTGTTGAAATGTAGACTGCTTTAACTGGGATACTCTGCTGAACCAGATCCCCAGGAGCAGCCTTCCATCCTGGGAATAGAATGCAAGCTTCCCAGAAGCTAAATTCTTTAAAGCCTGAGAATTCTTGGCCTACAGATACATATACAACACACAAATGCTACAAGCAAATCTAAGGTAAATATATATTATGCTTGCCTGGTAATACATTTTTGAAATGATTATTTCCTTACCTAATTGTTTTTCTATAAGGATGAGGCTCCCCTTAACTTCCCTCCCACAACTTACTATGTGATGCCAAACATTCATCACTACTGTGAAAACATTCCAATAAGTTCCTTATCAGATATTTAGCTGAGTTATCTGTTATCAATTGTATGAGTAGATCTTGAAGGGCAGCTGCCCTTTTAGATCATTAGCAATGATTCAAGAAGCAGGTGTGTTTTACAGTCCAGGATACCTTGCATTACACGCAATGTGAGTCTCATGGACCTCATTGAATTAAGAGTCTGGCCCTGTTGCTCAAATAAGGTTAGCAACTTTATTGCTACCTAGAGTTAAAAGGACAGGAAACAAACACAATTTATTACATGCAGCCCTTCACATAGCAAATTCTGTTGCTATAGAACCACTACTATTTAATTTAAAGCAAAAACTAACCATAATATCAGAATCTGGTAATCTTTATTTAGGAACTTCTATAAAAATTCAATCCTCTTGAATTGAAATGTAATACAGTACCAATAGTGCATAAACAGTTTTATGAGTTATCTCAGAATGGATACAATGAAATCAGCTTTAGTGATGTCCTAACTTCCTTCCCACTATAAGAAAATACCGACTGTACTTTAATGTTTACATCATGATGACATTGATGTGATTTCAATATATTGAGTATTTGTAGTGCACGTGGCAGAAAGGCAGATGCTGTGCATAGACTATCTCTTAGTTCAGTGGTGTCCTTTCAATACCTCATAACATGTATATTAGTAAGGGAAATTCCAACACTTTTAGTTCTCAAGGTTATATGCCAGTTACTCATAAAGGTTAGGTTATAAGTAGTTCCATTAAACCTTATCATTGGTCATGAATTATTATTTGTATAGAGAACGCCTACTAATCTATTCATATTCATATATATTCACATATATAGCAAAGATGACTAAGGCAAATATTTTTCTCCAATTTTCATTTCATCTAAATGTTCTGATGCACATATCTACACAACTGATGACTTGCAGAAAAATGTCTTCAAGAGTAATGATACATAAATGAATATCATAATTATGTTATATGTTATGTTTTTACTGAGAGGCGCCAAATATGGTTCTTTTCTAAGTCATTGATTAAAATATTGGGTTATTGTATACATTTTTGCCTTTCTTCATTATCACAGGGCTAAAGAAAACACATCAATAGGAAGTAAATTCAGTCCTGCCATCAATTGTCAGCAAGATTGTAAACAAGATTTCAGTTTTCTCAAATTCTTGTTTTCACATCTGTGCTATGGCTATGATAAAACTTATCTTGTGATAACAGTAACTAACATAAATAAGACACAGAATTGAAATGTATCATTTTGTGAGCTCTCCAATATGCTACAGTCCACCTAAGGAAACTTGCAAAATAATAAACAGGATTTAGAAATCTTGAACTTATACCTTTAGTTACAGTCATCATTTTACTTGAGTATCAACTCAAAATGGTACAGCAATCACACATATTACAAACAAAGAACACACAAAGTATGTACTTGACATGGTATTTTTAAGGGCCAATACTTTAGGACTCTTTCTTCTTACCACAATATGAAGCACTTTCAATCCAGATTCCTCAACTTCATTTGGGATACTTCATGTATAAGGATTCTACATCTTGAAACCATCATCATCAGTTTTCCTAAATAAAAATGAAACAAAAATCTTGGGAACATGGGAAAAATAACATTGATCAATAGTTTCCATTTGGTTGCTTTTGTTTAAATTCTGAATAAAATTTATGTATATATTTCCAGACTGTATTTCATGAGCCAAACTAATGTATTGATCTCCATTGACATTATTGCTTGCAATTTCTCACAAATAATTTCATAATATGTGTTTTCATAAATCAATACATATTCTTTAGTAAGCATTTGGAAATATAGAATATAAAATAATTTTCACATCAAAACATTTACACTAAATTTAGTTTGAAACAATATGTTCTAAATACCAGTAATATCATAAAATTTATAACATAATGTATTAGAGCCATCAAATTATATTTTATGGTTACTGCTGGAGAAATATATAATTTAAATATTTCATCATTTTCTTCTCCCCCACCCCATGTTAGAGAGTTCACACAGGGTTTTAAGTATGCCAGATAAGGTCTACCAATATGTAACTTTCCCAGGTCCTACCATTTATTATTTCAAGATATCTATAGGTATCCTTCTAAGAGATGAATTGAAAACATATAGAACTTCAATCTAGGAAGCAGATTCAGAAACTGCTGATTTCAGCTCTACCCCCATTTCTCCAAATCCAATATCCAAGGTTTAACCAGAGCTCAGCAATAGAACACATTTGGCAGCCTCCCTTTCCCCCTGCCCGCATCTCTAGCAGATCACACAAATCTTCCTTTCCAAAGATTTTCTTCCAGAATCTCCCAGCAAAGCTTGACAAAGAGGTTAGTAGGCTAACAGAACAGGTAGGCAAACTTCAAATTTTCCCACTCCTTCCTCTCCTTCATATCCCTAGTCTCATCCCCAGCTGTGTAGCAGAACACCTGTGTGGCCTTTTGTCACTCTCTTTCCCAGTTCCCAGGAGACTCAGCAGATTCTGGTGCAAGGCCTAGCTTTTCTTGCTTCTGATGTTCCTCTCATAGCTCATTCCAATTCCTAAGTGTCAGCTTCCAGTATCTAGAGATATATATTACCTGGAAGCCCCAATGACCATTAATAGCAGTATCCCATAAGAATGTCCTACCAGGCAACAAAGAGCCACTATACTCTCCTAAGAACAAGAGAGGAAACAGAAACCAAGGAACAAAGCACCCACCCAACAAAGACAAAAACAGATATCTGTGCCTAGAAGTATATGCAGCCCAAACCCAGATTCCTAGACCCCACTATAAAAACACAACCAATAACAGACAGGACAATATTGAGACAGGGCAAAACAGAGCAGAGATTCCTCCATTTTGTATTCCTGCTGTGACCATTTTAGGTTGAACAAGAATTTGATTTCATTGACAGAGAGTCCTATGGAAAATTATGCAGTTCTGTTTATGAACCTTAGGTCATGATGCCTCTGCACTTTTCATTGTCTGTTTCGCTTCTGGAAAGCCTCTTGCTGAAGCTGATGAATACAATAGCAGGATGTGGTTTTATCTTTAGACATGCATCCCCTAGATATTTATCACAACACTTGGGTCTGAAATACCTGGGTAGAGTCCTAGCTTGCTGGAATAAAGAAAGATTTTTCAATGGGCTTTAAACTGTGTCTGAGTGGTTATCTCTGTTAGACTCCTTGAAACAAAATGCCTAAACAAAAAGGAGAAGAAAATAAATAAAACTGTCCAAGTCCCAACCAAAGAAATAGAATCAATAAAGAAAACATAAATTAGGGGAAATTTAGAAATGAAAAATGAAGACACTCAAATAGGAACCTCAAAGTCATTGCTTCACCAACAAAACACAAGAGATGAAGGAATCATCTCATGTCCTCCTCCCTCTTCCCATCTATTTGCCCAAGTCTCCATATTGGCTTGTTTCCCAAATCAATCAAAAAGTCTAAGTCAATTGATACTTTTCTCCTTAAAATAATTGGATGGTTTCTAATAAAGAATTTGTAATGGAAAAAAAATGAAAATAAAATACCAAAAATCAATACCTCAGTCAAAGAAAATATTAACTCTAATAAAATGCTGACACCAAATATCCAAGAAACATGTGACATATTTAAAGATCAAACCGAAAAATAATAGGAATATAAGAAGACATGCAGGCCAAAGGCATAGAACCTATTTTATACAAAATAATAGAAGAAAGTTTTCCTAACCAAAAGAAGGAGTTATCTATTAAGATATAAAAAGCATATAGAACACCAAGTAGACTAGACCAGAAAACAAATTCCCTTCAGTAAATAATAATCAAAACATTATACATACAGAACAAAGAAAGAATATTGAGAGCTGCAATGGAAAAAGACCAAGTATCATATGAAGGGAGAACTACTAGCAAACACAGAAGTGGATGCTCACAGTCAACTATTAGATGGATCACAGGGCCCCCAATGGAGGAGCTAGAGAAAGTATCCAAGGAGCTAAAGAGATCTGCAACCCTGTAGGTGCAACATTATGAACTAACTAGTACCCTGGAGCTCTTGACTCTAGCTGCATATGTATCAAAAGATGGCCTAGTCGGCCATCACTGGAAAGAGAGGCCCATTGGACAGGCAAACTTTATATGCCCCAATACAGGGGAATGCCAGGGCCAAAAAATGGTAATGGGTGGGTAGGGGAGTAGGGGAGGGAGGGGGGGGACTTTTGGGATATCATTGGAAATGTAATTGAGGAAAATATGTAATTTTTAAAAAAAGAAAAAAAAGAATAGCATTTGACTTTTCATTGGAGACTCTAAAAGCTAGAGGGGATGCACAGATGTTCTCCAGACTCTAAAAGACCACAGATTCCAGCCCAGAAACTATACCCAGAAAAACCTTCAATCATATTAGAAGTAGTATAAAGGATTTTCCTTTAAAAAATTAAAACAAATTTATTCAAAATCTATTCATAGATCCAGGTCTACAGATGGAATTAGAAGAAATACTCCAAAGTAAAACAGTTAATCACAGCCAAGAAAACACAATATTAACCCAGACCAGAAAATCAAACGAAGGGAAGCACACACACACACACACACACACACACACACACACACACACACACTTACTCAGAGAGAGAGAGAGAGAGAGAGAGAGAGAGAGAGAGAGAGAGAGAGAGAGTTATAGACAGAGACACAGAAAGACACACAGAGAGAGAGACATGGGTCCCTTCATGTGTACTCCTTGTTTGATGGTTTGGCCCTGGGAGTGCTGGGGAGTCTGGTTGGTTTATATTGTTGTTCTTCCTATGGGTTGCAAACCCCTTCAGCTCCTTCAGTCCATTCTCTTGCTCCTTCATTGGGGTTCCCGTGCTCAGTCCAATGGTTGTCTGCAAGCATCAGCCACCGTATTAGTCAGGCTCTGGCAGAGCCTCTCAGGAGACAGCTATATCAAGCTCCTGTCACAAAAGCTCTTGGCATCTATAATAGTGTCTGGGTTTGGTTTCTGTATATGGGATGGAGCCCCCAGGTGGGGCAGTCTCTGGGTATGTTTTTAAGTTATTATATCTTTCACTGATTGTATAGTGACCTTCTATGATTAGTGGTTTATAAATGGTAAATTGCCTTTTAAAATAGTAAACAGGAATGAACAATTTCTTGGACTGTTTTGTTAAATTGCTTCTGTCATGTTATTGGATTCTATGCAAATATAAACTTAGTCATCAAGCATTGCCCATGTGGGCAACACAGCCATATGATATGATGGGCATCCTCAAGAATATGAAGTATGGACTATTAAAATCATCCTTGCTGATACCATCACTAAATATAATCAGAAGAGGGTGTCCTTTCAAAATTAATGTCAACGTTGTAATAGAATTAAAAGCCTTTCAAGGTTCTGATATTTACATAAATATTAACCCAGATAACTAGCAATTATGACACCATAGTTACTGTCCTTGGTTCTGTATCTCCAAAATTGCAATTTCTATAACTTTTACATGAATATCATTCTCACTTTTATACTAAGACTTAACAATGAAAAAGGGTTTTCTTAAGTTTGCAACTCAATTACACAAGCTCCCTTTGCCTATGACAACATTCTCCTTCAGTTTATAGCCAGAGTGCTTCATGCACACTTCACATTTCATCACAAAGAATATTAAGATTTCTACCAAGGACAAGATGTAAAGTAATCTTTACTTTATCGAGGACATTGCTAAGGCAACTGCATGGTTTGTTTATTCACTTCAAATAAATAATGGTGAATAATACCGTGACTTGCTACTTTGTAACTACCAACTTGAATTGTGCTACAGCTTCAACAAATTTTTCTTTGGCTCCTATGCTGTGAGAGAACTAGTCAATAGAGTTCAAACATAAATGGCATCAATTCATTTTGAAAATATTTTCACCTAACAGACATTTAAAGAACTATGAGAATCTCCATGGTTCAAGGACAAGAAATTTGAGAGCAAATCTCCAGTGGTGATCTAATGCAGCAAAAAAGTGCTTAACACGCTTCCAAGAGTTTAAAAACAGAAAGATGAAGTCTCAGGTATTCCTTCACACCCTCTGCAATGTCACAATAGTAAGTTATAATAGGTTTAGACTAAGGTTAAAATAACTAGAGCTAGGCTAAAGGAAGCATCATGTTCATCAGTGACCTACAACTTCCTCTCATTTGTATATTGGCATCCCTACTCTTTGGTTGTGAGGACTCCTGAGTCACCATGTCAGGAGCAGAGACAGCAGAGATATTTGGCATAGGATAGACAAGAAGAGAAAAATTTACAGAAATATGGAGACAGGGAAATGCATAAAAGGCACAAGTAACAGTCTGAAACAAATAGAGATTATGAGAAAAATAATCAAAATTATGGAGAGAAGGAAAGAAAAATCAAGGAAGATCATAGAGGGTATTATAAGTCAGAAAAGCAAATGAGACAGACAGAGGCAGAAAGACAGGAGGAGAAAGTGGTTTGGGGGAGCACAAAGCCAGAGAGGGCTAGAGGAGGCAAAAGAAGCAACATCAGACTGGAAATGAGAACAAGAGATCACCTTTGTTTTGACATGGTTTTCATGTCACCACACATACCATGACTATTGTTGCTCTTTTTGGTGGATTTTGGATACATGTGTATATGTTTGCTCTTCTTTGCTACCAAGACCTAAAAGCACTGATTGTTATTGAAGGGAGCAAGAGATGCCCTGCAAAGGAAGGGAAAAAATAAGCTTATTGAACTGCAGCTGGAAATATGGCTTGGCATGTTGTAATGGAAGCTGGCCCTGGTTTTTATGCTTGCCTCCAAAAATATAAATATCATTGGCTTAACTTTTGTTTTGCTCCTTAACACTCAAACTGGTCTCATGGAAATTTTAACGCAATTCTCTCTAACAGAATATAATTTCTTATAAGTGATATGTGTAAGGCATTAACATTTCACAATATGAACTAGGAATGTTTCTCCTTGCCATGTTTTGTATTGGGGCTGTTTTTAAGTTTATTTTATTTTATTCCAATGAGGGTTTGCCTGCATGTGTTTGTATGTACTACATGTATGCCTTCTGTCTGTGAATTTAAGAAAATATTTGAAACCCTTGGAAATGGAATATCAGGTGGGCTCAAACCTTGTAAGTGCTGGGTTTCAAATCAAGGTCCCTTTCTTTTTAAATTGGAGAGTTTCTTTATTTACATTTCAAACATTTTCCCTTTACATGTCTCCTCTTTGGGAATCCCCTATCCCATCTCCCATGCCCCTGCCTCTATGAGGGTGTTCCCCCACTCACATACCCACTCCTATATTCCCACACTGGCATTCCCATATACTGGGGCATTGAACACCCTCAGGCACAAGGGCCTCTTCTCTCACTGATGTCCAACAAGGCCTTCCTCTGCCACATAGGAGGTCAGCCCATGCATCCCTCCATGTGTATTCTTTAGTTGGTGGTCCAGTCCCTGGGAGCTCTGGAAGGTCTGGCTTGTGGACATTGTTGATCCTTCCATGGGGCTGCAAACTCCCTGAGTTCCTTCAGTCCCTTCTCCAACTGTAAGAACATTAAGTACTCTTGACTGCAGAGCTTTCTCTATAGCACCAGAGTCATATTTTTAAATGAAGATATAGTAAAGCTCAATTTTGCATTTAAATACAAAAATCACAGTCATCTCTTAATATTTACACATTTATTATTAAATACAAGAGAATATTTCATATTATATCCATTTTTTTCTTTTTTTTTAGTTTTTTGAGACAGGGTTTCTCTGTATAGCCCTGGCTGTCCTGGAACTCACTCTGTAGACCAGGCTGGCCTTGAACTCAGTAATCTGCCTGCCTCTGCCTCCTGAGTGCTGGGATTAAAGGCATGTGCCACCACGCCCGGTTATATCCACTCTTAGTAAATAATTTGAAAAGCATCAACAATGAACCTATCATGTCATACAAACTCCAGTGTGCCATTACCTCTGTTCCTGTAGAATGAAGTGAATGTGGTGATTGACAAACATCCAACAATTTTATGTGAATGTATCATGTAGAAATAGGAATTATAGACTGTTATGGAAACAAAAGCCAGCCTAGAACAAAAGCCAGCCTAGCTCCGAGTACTTGGGGAAATAGCACAAGCTCTAGGAGGCTGTGTTCTGCTCAGGAAGATCCAGGGGACCCTGAGCTCTCAGCATGGGAATTTAAGCAATCACTGCTGCAATGCAGAGCAGGAAGAAATGATGACCAGGTGACTTCTAATTTGGGTAACTTTCCAAAATTTAAAATCAAACCATGTTATCTAATAAAACAATAGATCTTTTGTTGTAGTTACAGTGCTGCTATTCTGATATGTAAAAGTATCCTCTGTTTTCTCCCTAAGAAACTTTGATAATGCCTGTATACCAGGCTGTAAACTCAATCCTGTGACGTATTATTTATTGCATAAATAACTTCCCATATTTTTGTGTTCTCTTCTCTTCCTCTGTCTGTGTGCCTCTTCAATCTTCTCTCTCTCTGTATGTATATAGGAGAGATTCTTACATCCTAACAATAAACATTTTTTAACTAATGTGTTTGAGAACAGAAACATGGCTACTTTTTATCAGGTGTTCTCTTACGAGGGCAGTTTGTGTCCTGCCTTATTTGCTGGCTTGCAAGTCTAAAACTGACTCTGGGGTTACATGATTTCAAAGAAAAGAGCTGTGGAATAGAGCAACAGAAAGTGAAAGAACAGGGAACTGTTCCTAAAATAGCTCGGTGTGCTCTATAATCCAGGTGTTTGGATGGAGAATTCTGGAGCTTGTTGGTTGAGGAGCACAGAGAACACCCATAACATAGTCTCAATATAATAAGCATAGTTTTCACTATGTATGGGGAATGGTCCCTGAACTATTTACATAAGACCACTTCATTTTAGGTCAATGAGCCTGAGGGAAATTTTCACTTGCAAAGACAAAAAAAGAACAAAGGAAAATTATGGGAGTTAGATGCCTGCCCCCAGGACAATCCAAAGCCAAACTGCAAAGTGCAAGCCTACACATATGAAATTTGGCAGAAGTAGGAAACTTTGCTTTGGAGGAGAACCAGGACAAAAATCTAGTGCTTGCAATAAGCATTAAAAGTTGATTTTATGGATACATTCATCCTTTCAATTCAGTATCCCCTAGATTCTCCTAAACTTTATGATTCTTGTTTGCTTGTCATCTGTCCCTTTCAGGTGAGGCATTGCAGGTCCAGGTGGCAGTAATAAAGACCACACAAAAGGCTTTCTCAATACCCAGTCTGGAGTATACAAAATTTGAGTTCATATAAAAACTGTTGTTTCAGTTTTCAGGATTAGAAATATTTCTTTTTTACATTTGGATTTTTTTAAACATCAGATTTCATGAAGAAACTCAGATCGTCATAAAATAGATAAATATAGGAATATAAATGTAACTGAAGTATTTTAATACTTAGTAGAACATGCATTCTATGAGTATTATTTCTAGGACTACTACTCTATGCAAACGAACAATACTAAGCAGTCATGTGCTATACATAATGTACGTGTTTGATAATTTTTATATCTTAATGACCAAGATACTATTATCGTGTACATTTAGTTAATACAAAACTCAAAGGACTTACTAAGGTTTCTCATAATGACATAACTTATAAATGTTAGGTCATATGATCCTATTTCTATTTGTCCAATTCAAAAATCTAAATCTATACACATACTATCCACTTAGTAATTAGTTCTGATGCCATGCAACCAGAATAGCTGGATTTGTCTAGTTCATGTAGCATCACAAACACTCTGTGCTCAAGTTACACCTAGGATAAGAGAGGATGATTTAACTGATTTAGCTCTGGAGATTTTCAGGCACAGCCCAAGCATCAGGCTTATTATGAGATCTCTTAGATGATTAAATAGCAAAGACGAGAACACATAGAGCAGCTTGAGATCTCATCTTGATCCAGGTAGGTGGGAACAGCTGTGAACTAACAAAAATTCCACTAGAGTTACTTTGTTTCCTACCCAAGTTAACTCACCAAACTTCTCTTCATAGACCCCATCTTTTCTGGTCCCACCAACTCAACCCCAACTCTCTCTGAGTATCAAGATTACAAATTATGAACCCTTGAGGAGTAAGTGCCCCAAAATCACAATAAAAAATGGAGTTTAACAAGAAGGAAAGCTAAAGTGTTAATGCATCAATCCAACTTAGAAGGGGGAACAAAATAATTACTGGAAGCAGAGGGAGGGAGGAACCTGGGTAGGAGAGGTGAAGGGGAGGGAAAATGAAGGGGGTCAGGATCAGGGATGAATGGAGATAGGAGATAAGCCCAGAGGGTCAAGAGAAAGAATAGAAATATGTAGCAGTGTGGGGTGGAGAACAATAGAAAGTCCCCTATTAGAAAGTACCTGATGCCAGGGATGCAAGAGGTTCCCGGGACCCAATGGGAATGATGACATTAGCAGAAATGTCCAACAGTGGGAAAATAGAACCTAAAGAAACTCCCTCCAGTAGATGAACATGGCTCTCAGTTGAGCATGGGGCCATCCAACCACCTCAAAAATTTTAACCCAGAATTGTTCTTGTCAAAAGGAAATGCAGGGACAAAAGATAGAGTAGAGTCTTTAGGAAAGGCCATCCAGAGATCACTCTACCTTGGGATCCTCCCCATGTGCAGACACCAAACCTCAACAATATTGCTTATACCAAGATGTGCTTGCAGACAGGAGCCAGATATGGCTGCCGTCTGAGAGTACCTGACTAAGACAGATGCAGATATTCATAGTCAAACACTGGAGTGAGGTCAGGAATCCCAATGAAGAATTAGGGGAAGACTGATGGCGATGAAAGGCATTGCAATTCTATAGGAAGAACAACAGTATCAACTAAACTGATACCTCAGAGCTCCCAGGGACTAAACCACCAACCAAAGAGTATTCATGGGCCAGCCTTGGCTCCTACTACATATGTAACAGAGGGATTGCCTTATCTGGCATCAGTAGTAGAAGTACATCATGAATTGCTAGGTAAAAAACGAAAACCCTTTAAAACAGCATTGGTATAGTCCCCCTGAGTGAAGAATACTTACAACCTTGTTTAAAACAGCACGATAGATGGCTCTCTACAGTCTAGCATCTGACCTCCTTTCAGTAGAATGAAGGCCTTAACATAGTGTTTGTGCTCTAATCTTTGTGAAAAATAAAGTACTGAGAGGATACATGGAAAGGACAAGAGGGAAGACAGATGGTGAGAGGAGTGGACATGAAGAGAATAAGAGAAAGCATATTTGGTCATAATAGTGATATCCAGGGAAGAGAAGATGACTGAAGAGGGTGCTAGTGGTCAAAGCATTCAGTCATGGATGTAAAATTATAATCAAACTTCAGGGGAGGGATCACGGTCTCGTGACAGCCCATGCTTAGCCTAGCCTTAGGGGTGGACCTTGGTGGTGTTGGTGGATCTCACTACTTACAGTCCAATATTGGAGAAATTGTCCATTATACTGGCTATCCCTTCCTCACATTGCTCATCCTTCTTCACACTGCCCATTTTTCCTAACAGTGCCAACCCTTCTTCACACTCCCCATCCTTCTTCAGACTGCCAACCCTTCTTCACACTGCCAACCCTTCTTCAGACTGCCAACCCTTCTTCACACTGCTAACCCTTCTTCACACTGCCTACTCCTTTACCTATTCATACACTCAACTCATCAATCCTTGACTTCTCACCATATCATCCAGGTTCCTTTAACTTTTACAACTATGAAAATCATTAATGATAGTGAGGTGGAGATCAAAGAGAACAACAACAACAAAGTAGCCTCACTATGAAATATTGAGAAATAAATTTCTTTTGAGTAAATTATGGTGTTTCTTGTCTTTTCCGAAGAATAGTGTAGATAAAGGAGCTGCAAAGACATGAACTGACTTGAAAACCACGATGTGGTAAGATATGAGCACATTAGAAAGGCACAATATTGTGATGAGATGGGAACAGGAGGGAGTAATGGCAGAGTGTAAAATAAATAAGCAAAATGAGAAAAATAAAGATAAAACAGACATATGCCTGAACGGAAGGCAAGAATGGCAGAAAAGTCAAGGAATTAAACATCCCAATGTTTCACATTCATGTTCTCCCCTCACTCTTGCTTTTTCTCTCCTGCCCTTAACTGCACCCTTACCCCTACAGCGATTTCCAGATTCAAGGTTAGTCTCCTCTAGCCATCTATTTCTAATTGTGAATATCAACAAAATTACTGTGACTCCATTCCAGGAGCTCTTGCCATACAGCAATTTTTAAGACATGGACAAAGAATAAATGCCAGCTGGACATAGTGAAATATAAAGGAGGTTTTGTATGTTAAGAGCTCAGACTTCAATATACACAAGCTGTAAAAGCTGCAGTTATCTGAGGACATTAACTGTGTGGGTAAATATAGTGTACCACTCAATGATTGCAAAGAAATATTCCTCCAAGGATAGTGTTCTAGTTAAGTCCTGTTTGTAACAATTGCATTTTAAAACTGTAATGATGATATTATGATTTTATGCATGAATATATTAGGCTTTTGTAGATCTCAGACTCCAAAGTAATAGGCATTTTCTCACAGTACATACATATGATTTTTATTTAGTGAACAAATTTACTATGTACCAACTTGATTCAAAGAAAATATGCTTTTAGTTACAAATGAGAAAAACTTAGGACTGTCTTAAATGCTGTAAATACTGGCTAAGATAGACTATGGTAACTTTATCAGTTAGATGTCTATATCACATTGACTGTACATGCAGATGGGTGTGTATGTATATATGTGTTTGAAAAGGGAGTGTAATAAGGAGTAATGCTGGGGTGATTAGAAAGGGCAGAAAGGGACAGACAGAAACATCACAAATCCTTTGTTGTGCTAGTTTGAGTGGTATAGATTTTAAAAATACATAATTATCTCTTAAAATAGTTTTATTGTATTCTATTTTGTACTATTTGCATATGTTTCATTTATAAATAGGAAAAGAGTTACCAAAAATATTTATGTGGCTATGCCTTCTAAATAGGTTCCAAGATCATCACTTCTGTATTCGGTATTCTGAAGATATTTTCATGTAAACTAATGGTTGTTGAATTATCAAGACCGACCCTAATTTTAGAAAAAGTTGAATAATTGAAATGAATTGATGCACTCATTACCACCTTAAAAACACCTTCATTTAGTATTCTCTGTCAATCATTACCAGTCTTCAGGCTCATTGAGACAGATGAAGCACCATTCTGTCTTTAAGGAATCGCAAACAGAAATATCAGAAAATATAGCAAAAAGATCTTTGGCTTGGAGGCATTCAGACACTGCTAGTAGTACAACTCTAAAGCTCTACTCTTAGCTCTCAGATAATCTGACAATTATTATTTTTCTAGAAGGCTATGAAAGCTAACAAACATACTGTCTGCCGCCTGAGTGTTGTCTGTGGCAAGAATGAATTAAAGCCTCTCCAGGTGTCCCTGTGTGTCTCCCCTTCATCTCATTCCCTTCCTGGCACACAGCCCTATGTTCCCTGCTCTCAGCAGATGAATATGGGCCTGAGGACAAGCTCAACCACAGCTATGATTAGCAATTTATATGTCTGTGATATATTTGGTTGAGAATCTTATAGCCAGCGAATGCCTGTAACAAAATCCATAAAAGATACCCTGATTATACTTTGCATGTTTATTAAAAAGGAATAAGTGGATCAAAGAAACCATCTGTATTGTTTCCTTTGGGCTCAAGAAAAGATAAGATACATGCTTAAACCACAATTTATAATCCTAGAATCTCCTCTAAACCCAAGGGGCTATTTATCATCTCAGTGCTAAATGTAGGCAAGAGAAAGAAAACTGGCTTTCTGTAATGAAATGTCTGGAAGTTGGAGCTATAAACAACAGCATGGGAAGCTCTCTGCTGAATTTATCCACACCCCAGCCATCAGCCTGGTCGGAGAATCGATGGCAGCGTGAAAATCATCCCTCAAACCTCAAGAGATACCTTGTTCTCTGTACATTGCTTTCCTATACTGTGCTCTTATTCCAGATCAATCTCTCTCCCCAGGGAGTGCTAATAGGCTAACAGCTATAGAAGTCTGTTTTGTTCTGTAAATCAGCAGGATCAAAGCTGGCTCTGTGCAAGACTTAACAGGACCTCTGACTTTCTCTAAGGGGCTTGCCTTCCCTACCATAACACGTGATGCCACTTTTGGGTCTATTTTCCAAACTCATTAGGATATGTGACATGATTTAAGGGGGGGGATAGAGCTCATTGGGGAAAAGACTCCCCCCTACATAAATTTAGTTCAAGAGATAAATGGATGCACAACTTATTAAACACAGGCTGAAAATATTGTGGAAACTGTCTAAAAGTGTTTTTGTTTTAACGTCAGTTTCCTGACATGATAAGCTAAATTTACTACACAGTAGGCCCGTTTCCCTAAACTTTGCCTGTATCAAAATAGTCTTGCCTCTAAATAATCAATTTAGCACTGCTGTTGATTAGGGTCTCTAAAGTGGAAAATGAGCTCCAAGAACGAAGGTTTTAAGAAATTTTTGATAGGAAACAAGAGAACAAAAAATGCTGTTTTCAATTACACAAGAGAAATTTACAATACATAGATATTTCTCATCTAAAGATTTTATGTACCATTATTTGAAATCACATGGATTAACAGAACTCTCTTTGACACTGGTGACATGTTAGTCTGAATACATATACAATACATTTGAATCAAATTTTTGTTTCTTTAGCCATTGACAGAGCAAGATGTAGCTGGCTGTTGATTAGGGTATCAGACTGTGGATCAAGACACTGATGAAAGAAAAGGATGAATCCCCACTATAAATGACAGCACATTGTATGTGCATGACACCAGCTTCCAGGAGCTCTACTTCCTTCTTCACAAGTGGAATGTCTCATAATTTTCACCAGACCTTATTAAGAGCGATCATTATCACATTTTCCCATATAAACAAAACAAAGAAATTAACTGGACCAAGAGAAGAAGGCTTGTGTAATTAAGTTTATAATACTCTAAGGTCTACAAAAGTATATCTCATATTTTTGATGGAAGTTTGTGGCTCAAAAATATTTCTATGTTCCATTTAATAAACTGCACAATAAGTGGACTCCTCTTTGATCTTTTTATAGGTATAGAGGTGGAAAGCACCTAGAGAAAAATAAAATATTTCCAGTGCAATTGCAGGACGTTCAGCTGTCACTTACATTTATAATAAAGAATGTACAATGTTTTAAAAAATAAATGTTCTGTACCCATTCCTCTGTTGAGAAAATGTGGCACATTTACACAATGGTGTACTACTCAGCTATTAAAAACAATGAATTTATGAAATTCTTAGGAAAATGGATGGATCTGGAGGATATCATCCTGAGGTAACCCAATCACAAAAGAACACACATGATATGCACTCAGTAATAAATGCATATTAGCCCAGAAACTTAGAATACCCAAGATACAATTTGTAAAACACACGAAACTCAAGAGGAAGGAAGACCAACTTGTGGATACTTTGTTCCTTCTTAGAACTGGGAACAAAATATCCATGGAAGGAGGTACAGAGACAAAGTTCAGAGCTAAGACTGAAGAAAGGACCATCCAGAGACTGCCCCACCCTGGGTTCTATCCCATAAACAACCACCAAACCAGACACTATTGCATATGCCAAGCTTTTGCTGACAGGACCCTGATATAGCTGACTCCTGTGAGGCTATGCCAGTGCCTGGCAAATACAGAAGTGGGTGCTCACAGTAATCTATTGGATGGAACAAAGGGTCCCCAATGAAGGAGTTAGAGAATGCACCCAAGGAGCTGAAACGGTCTGCAACCATATAGGAGCAACAACAATATGAACTAAAGAGTACCCCCAGAACTCATGTCTCTAGCTGCATATGTAGCAGAGGATGGGCTAGTCGGCCATCAATGGGATGAGAGACCCTTGGTCCTGAGATTATATGCCCCAGGATAGGGGAACGCCAAGACCCGAAAGTGAGAGTGGGTGGGTTGGGGAGCAGGGGAAGAGGGGACAGGATAGGGGACTTTTCAGAGAGGAAATGTAAATGAAGAAAATATGTAATAAAAAATCATCAAAAATAAATTAAGCTGGGCAGTGGTAGCACATGCCTTTAAATCCAGCATTTGGGAGGCAGAGGAAGGCAGATTTCTGAGTTCAAGGCCAACCTGATCTACAGAGTGAGTTCCAGGACAGCCAGAGCTACACAGAGAAACTCTGTCTCACAAAACCCGAAAAAAACAAATAAAAAAATAAATAAAACAAATAAATCACCTTTATTAGAACCAAATTACCATTTGTGTACAAAAATAATTAAGACTACTAGAAACGTTCATGATCCTAATCATAAGTTGCTCTCTTATTTTATTTAAAAATGCCAATATTCAAGATAAAATGTTTAAAAAATAAAGGTCTTTGCCTTATATAAATGGGCAGTGAATAATACATTTATATATAAAAAGTTATGTGGACACTTTGGTCAAAAAAATGGCAGAGAAGCACCTGAAAAAAAATGTTCAACATCCTTAATCATCAGGGAAATGCAAATCAAAACAACCCTGAGATTCAACCTCACACCAGTCAGAATGGCTAAGATCAAAAATTCAGGTGACAGCAGATGCTGCGTGGATGTGGAGAAAGAGGAACACTCCTCCATTGTTGGTGGGATTGCAGGCTTGTACAACCACTCTGGAAATCAGTCTGGCGGTTCCTCAGAAAATTGGACATAGTACTACCGGAGGATCCAGCAATACCTCTCCTGGGCATTTATCCAGAAGATGCCCCAACTGGTAAGAAGGACACATGCTCCACTATGTTCATAGCAGCCTTATTTATAATAGCCAGAAGCTGGAAAGAACCCAGATGCCCCTCAACAGAGGAATGGATACAGAAAATGTGGTACATCTACACAATGGAGTACTACTCAGCTATTAAAAAGAATGAATTTATGAAATTCCTAGCCAAATGGATGGACCTGGAGAGCATCATCCTGAGTGAGGTAACACATTCACAAAGGAACTCACACAATATGTACTCACTGATAAGTGGATATTAGCCCCAAACCTAGGATTCCCAAGATATAAGGTACAATTTGCTAAACACATGAAACTCAAGAAGAATGAAGACTGAAGTGTGGACACTATGCCCCTCCTTAGAATTGGGAACAAAACACCCATGGAAGGAGTTACAGAGACAAAGTTTGGAGCTGAGATGAAAGGATGGACCATGTAGAGACTGCCATATCCAGGGATCCACCCCATAATCAGCATCCAAACGCTGACACCATTGCATACCCTAGCAAGATTTTATTGAAAGGACCCAGATGTAGCTATCTCTTGTGAGACTATGCCGGGGCCTAGCAAACACAGAAGTGGATGATCACAGTCAGCTAATGGATGGATCACAGGGCTCCCAATGGAGGAGCTAGAGAAAGAACCCAAGGAGCTAAAGGGATCTGCAACCCTATAGGTGGAACAACATTATGAACTAACCAGTACCCCGGAGCTCTTGACTCTAGCTGCATATGTATCAAAAGATGGCCTAATCGGCCATCACTGGAAAGAGAGGCCCATTGGACACGCAAACTTTGTATGCCCCAGTACAGGGGAACGCCAGGGCCAAAAAGGGGGAGTGGGTGGGTAGGGGAGTGGGGGTGGGTGGGTATGGGGGACTTTTGGTATAACATTGGAAATGTAAATGAGCTAAATACTTAATAAAAAATGGAAAAAAAGAAGAAAAAAAAAACCAGTAGTACCACAAAAAACAATGGATAACATTGAGAACACTAGCTTTTTTGTTACCATCCAAGGAATCGGCTAATGGGACTTTACTGTAAAAAAAATGTCCATAGAGTACAAACTCTTGAAGGGCACTGCAACGAAAGGGCACAGGCATTCTCAATCCTCCCTCCAATCAGAATGCATGTTTTGATAATGATTTTTGTGGTAACATAAGCTCTGTAAATGAAATTGTTTTATTGTTCCTACCACATTTTTACCTGCCCCCGCCCCAATTTATGAAAACCACTTAAAGGGAGATAATTCTGGAAAAAATACATAATTTTTCCACTTAATTTAGTTAGCTGGGTTAAGAAACAAAACCCAGTTAGTATTTTCTTAAATACTTCCGGACACATTTTATTAATTTTTATCTTAAAATATATTTAAACTTTATGAAAGTTTTGTGCAAAATGGAAGTGATGATTATGTTCTTTTGATTAAGTATGGTCTACAAAAAATGTTAGAAAATAGAAACAAACACACTTATTTGTCAGAATAATATGGAGGCCTATCTTTCTTTTTTGGATTTCAGGGGGAAATTTTTAAACAGGGTATTAGTTTGACACAAGAGTTGAAAAGCCCCAAAGCAAATTTGTATGACAAGTCTTATTCACTGTTTGTCTACAGTTCAGTCACCAAGACTGCTGGCTTAAGTCATCTGATTAAAGAATGATATTGCCTTTCTGTATTTTTAATAAAGCCTAGACAGAGTCAATTGTTCAGTAATGTCCTTCAGGCAGGCCTCTTGAAATAGAACTTGAAAATATAAAGGTGTTCCCTCTATATTTACTAAGGAATACTCTTAGCCTGTGAAGTTAAGATGTCAAATAAAATTACCGGACCATAAAAAACAAGAATTAGAAGGAACAGAGAGGAAGCAGCTTAGGAAGGTAAGTTCTGTGGCTTGCCCATGACTGCAACTCAGAGCTAGAGGGTCAACAGCATTGTTCATGTTCTCTAGACCTACAGATTAATTTTCCAACTTAGACAGGAGAATTTTATTCTCCAAGACAGATAAAGGTTGGAGACAAAATTTGCATTTGAGAGAGCTCCCATGTATGTATGTATGTATGTATGTATGTATGTATGTATGTATGTGTGTGTGTATGTATGTATTATATATAAGCCTTCACAGTCACTGTGGCAAGAAAATGTATATGGGATGCGTTGATGATTACGTAACCTGGTGACTTAAATTATATAAATGGCAGATGGGGTTAAAATTTCAGAGCGAGGCTAATGAAATGGCTCAGTAGGTAACAGTACCTGAGTTTAATCCCTGGAATCCACATGGTGGAAGGAGAAAACTGACGGCCACAAATTGTCTTCTAATTTCCACATGTGTGCAATAGAACTTGTGCATACTCAGCTATGCACAAATACACACATATGTACATGAATACACAGATAAATATAATTTTTTAAAAATCTTGAGCATGTGTTCATTTTTACTTGTTTTCAAGTATTTCATATTGCATTCCTGAATAACTTTTTTCAATGTGAAGCAGAGAGAGAGAGAGAGAGAGAGAGAGAGAGAGAGAGAGAGAGAGAGAAGAAGAAGAAGAAGGAGGAAGAGGAGGAGGAGGAGGAGGAGGGAAGGAAGGAAGGAAGGAAGGAAGGAAGGAAGGAAGGAAGGAAGGAAGGAAGGAAGGAAGGAAAGAAAGAAAGAAAGAAAGAAAGAAAGAAAGAAAGAGAAGAAAATCTTAAAACCAGCCATAAATGAGCTTATTTCAAAAGTAAGAAAAATAGAATGCAAGGTTTTGTAGTTTTAATTGATCCTACTTATTGGTTTTCTATAATATGTCATTCACTGATCTTAAGAAATGGGAGATCCAAGACATACAGATTGCTCTGCATATACCTCATGCTTGTTATTGGAATCATTCTTCAAGCTTCTATCCATCCTTGAAAGGAAGAAAAAAGTCTGAATCTGTATCCAAGATTTCATGGTCTGCAGTCTGTAGGAGAAGACTGTCTTAAGTACTAACTACTTTATAATGGAAATGTCCTAGTACAGGGTATCCTGTCCACTCGAAGTGAGGCTCTGTTCCCAGCTGCCTTGCTTAGAGTTTGCTTTCAGAATTTGGTGTTCCAATTTCACAAAGTTAAGGGCTTAGCCTAGTTTCTATGTCTAACACAGTTACCAAATAACTATTTTTATTAGCTTAGGAAAATTACATATAATAGAGTCCAAAGAAATTAACTGAAGTACTCCTGAAAGGGGACATAAATGCTGGAGACTAGAAACTGAACATTACAATCTTCTTACCCAGAACTAGTTTCTAAGTGACTAAAGAAAATGGAAAGCCAAAGCAGATTTAATTTAAAAAATCCTTTTACATCTGGAATTAAATTTAAAAACAATAGAGTGAACCATCAAAGAGCATACACAGGCTGGACCTAGGCTTCTAGCACATATGTAGCAGATGTGCCCCTCAGTCTTCATGGAGCTGTCCCAAAAGCTGGTGCCTATCTATGTGATATTTGGTTTTGCTGGGCTATCTTGTGTGACCTCAGTGGGAAAGGATGCTCTTAGCACCACAGACACTTGATATGCCAGTGTTGGGTGATAAAGCGGGTGGGGGCTCTCCATCCTTTCAGAGGAGAAAGGGATGAGGATGGAGGAAAGTTAGAAACCATATTAATTTAAGAAATGACAGTAGCATGTGATTCTCTAGGGTCTATGACCTGATCAGCTATGGTTAGTTTTTGAAGTTTGTGGAATCTGGTACAATCACATCCCTCTGAGCAGGCAGGTCTTATATCCAATTAAACAGCTGTTGGCTTCTCCCAAGTTATAAGAGGCACTAGTGTATCATTGGGGATATCTCACAGGCAGGTCACTGTCTAAGCACTTCCAAAACAATGTGGGATATCACCATTGCTTTTTTAGCATCGTAGAACTTAAGGGTGAGTCCCTATAGCTAAAATAATATTCACTTTGACAAGGGACCTGAAAGTCTATTCCCTGAGGACTAGCTCTCAGAGCACCATGAGATGCTGCATCAACTGCCACGGGGAGAAAGCAATCATTAGTATAAATGTTAACATAATATAATGGAAATAAGAGTGTGGTATATTTCTATCACTAGGCAGACAAAGGCCAACAGATTGAGAGTTATAATTGTTTTCCAATGTATTTGGGCACTATCACTTTTGGGGGCATTTCATGTCTTGCTATGTTGTAGATGGCTTAGCAACTTAACGAGTCACAAGAGATCTGTCTTTAGTTTCTCCAGTTATAAATATACGGATGTCCAAATGCTGACACCATTGCATACACTAGCAAGATTTTACTGAAAGGACCCAGATGTAGCTGTTTCTTGTGAGACTATGCCGGGGCCTAGCAAACACAGAAGTGGATGCTCACAGTCAGCTAATGGATGGATCACAGGGCTCCCAATGGAGGAGCTAGAGAAAGTACCCAAGGAGCTAAAGGGATCTTCAACCCTATAGGTGGAACAACATTATGAACTAACCAGTACCCCTGAGCTCTTGACTCTAGCTGCATATGTATCAAAAGATGGCCTAGTCGGCCATCACTGGAAAGAGAGGCCCATTGGACACGCAGACTTTGTGTGCCCCGGTACAGGGGAACGCCAGGGCCAAAGGGGGGGAGTGGGTGGGTAGGGGAGTGGGGGTGGGTGGGTAAGGGGGACTTTTGGTATAGCATTGGAAATGTAAATGAGCTAAATACCTAATAAAAAATGGAAAAAAAAAAAAAAAAAGAAAAGAAAAGAGTGAGAAAGTGAAAGAGAGGGTTACAGAGACACACACACAGAGGAATCTTATAAAAAAAAAAAAAATAAATAAATAAATATACGGATGTCATCAACCTACTATGAGTAGAGATTGTGAAAGCTGCATGACTCACTTATTAGACTTCTTTTCTTTCCAGGGAAGGACTGAAGGAAAAAAAAAGTCACATCAATGTAGAAGGCATAAAACTGATGGTTGATCTTGATTTCTCAGCGAGCACTGTCATTCACACAAAAGAAAGGAAAACACATCTCCAGGAGTAGTAAAGAAAAACAAGGCAAGTCTTCTCCATCTGGGCTAATGGAAAGGTAATGTCCTCCAAGTATTACATTCAACTCCATTAAAGGTAAAATTTCCACTGACCTTGGAACCTCAGGAAGTGACTCAGATGATTACTTCAAAGAGAATAAAAAAAAAAAAAATCCAGAAATAAGAATGAATTCCCAAGGTTACTTTTGAATTACCTCGAATTTTAGTGGAAAATTGGGCTACCAGTTTGAAAACTTCTGGTCAGTACTCCACGATATTGGTTGTAAAAAAACCCATTTTCACCTTTTTATTGTATACTTTCTGCATAAGGAGGCTGTTGAGGTCTTATAAAACCTATAATGTCTTCATACAAAATAAATATAGAATGAAATAATCTACCAGTCCCTGGGATCAAGTGTGTTTTATCCAGTGAAGTACTCTATTAGTAAGCCTTGGTTTAGACTGGCTAAAACTATCATTCTGGGTACTTATTTTTTCCTGAAAAACAAAGCACACTGATAGTCTAGAGACAGAGAGAAGCCTAATACCTCAAAAGTATTTACAAAGAGTATTTTAATCCTTATCATATGAGCCACCAACCGAAGAACATTCACGAGCTGGACCTAGGCTTCCCTGCACATATGTAGTAGACGTGCAGCTTGGTCTTCATGTGGGTCCCAAACCACTGGAACAGGGATTATCCCAAAAGCTGTTGCCTATAAGTAGGATATGATCTACCAGCTGTGCTGCCTTATCTGGCCTCAACGAGAGGAAGTGCCTTGCTTTACACACAGTAGAAGTGCCAGGGTGGGGGGATACCCAGAAGTACCTACCTGCTCAAAGGAGAAGGGAAGAAGGTATGAGGGAAGGATTGTGGGAGGGGTGTTCATGAGGGAGGCAGTGAGCAGCTTGATGTAAAGTAAGTACGTAAAATAAATAAAATTAAATAAAAAAATCAAGTCCATCACATTTCAAATAACTGTTATTTTCCTAAAAATAAATATATCATGTAGGTAAAAGTCTTCAGCATTCTCCATGGCAACTAAGGAACACTCTAAGTAATTGACTGTTATTGGACTCACTTTGTATCAACTATTCAGTTCTTTTTCTGTCAGTCATATAAGAAATGCCAAACAAAGCAGTAAGCTCTATTTTTCTCATTATCACCTTATAGGTTTTAAGTCTCTCTTAATATGCCCAGATGCACTGAATAGAGGATTACATATTAATGTGGTCCCATAGTGCTATCAGGATCGAGGCAGTATGAAAGGTCAAACAGATGCTTTTCAGCATTCCGTGAACAATTGTTTCACGTGACACCTCTGAGAGTTCATGAACTACTTTTCCCTTATATTATAAAACTCACAGTTTAAGACTGCCAACCATCAGTTACACCTTTTTTTCTTTACATCTAAGATAAACAGTATTGCCATACCATGTCAGAGGCAATAAAGATTTAGCTCCTTCAATTTCATATTGTGATATGGAGAATATTGGATTCGAAACTCTGGACTTCGGGAGGTTTGTGACAACTGATACAGATAAATAGGTAGGCTCATCACCTTAGAACGTAAACACACTCAGCATGACTCAGCAATGGATTCTTAGAAGCCCTATCCTGAAAATGGGTTCCATTTTCAGTAGCACTTACCAAACCTAATGTACATTTTGCGATAAAAAGACAGCATCATGGTAAATTGCCAACTATGTTATCTATAGAGAAACCATCTCACAACATTGGTAGGATCACATCTGTTATGTAAGATATTGATGTTCAGTCATAAAAATGCTGAGCTCTCTAAAAAATGAAACCAAACGCTGCTTGCATTTCAAAAAAGCCCTCAAAAAGAAAGAGTTTCTTTGCCAGCCTGCACTTTACTGAGCTGAGATTTGATGGGAAAAAAAAGAAGAAAGAGAGAAAGAAAAAAAAAAAAAAACGAAATGGAAGAGTCAATCAATTCTCATTAACCCAGAATACAAAAATATATGGGAGGCTCACTGGCAGATTGTTGAATTAGTCACAAAAAATCTAGCCAGAGTCTGGCAATAACATAATTTTTTAGAAGAAATTTATCAGAGAATTGTAGCATTGTATCATTTCATAGTCCAAGTGTAAAACATAAATATACTAATAATGAAAAATTGCCATATTTATCACATCACATGAACAATCTTCCAAACCTTATATACAAAGAATAAAACAGGACAAATTAACAAATTTACACGGAATTCTTGGAGAAGTGGCCCAGCAATAATTTATCTACAAAACATTACCCTGAAGTTGACACCTGATAAGGAGGCTTTGATTTTATATCTAGGGAATGGCTTGTGTTGTGCTTCAGCCCCTTCTCACTCAAAACCCTCTGTGCTTTAATTTTTATCTTTTAGGAAATGAGGAGTCATATCAACATTAAGATAGAAGCAGTCACAAATTGGAAGGGAAGGGGTGACACTGAGGAGTTGGGGAGGAAAACATGAGGAGGGACGATGTAGAAGCAGTACTCGTGTGTGAAGTTTTCAAAATTAAATAAACTAAAAATCACATCTGCTTCATCATCTTTAGGAAATTGCTCAGTTCACTAAACAATAGTTTATTAACTGACCTGTAACACATGCATGTGCTCATGGTAATTAAGTTGTATTGTTGAAAGCAGTGATTTTTGTATGGTTATTTTATTTATTTTTGCAATAATAAGGCATTGTGTTTTAGTATAGATAGGATGGTGTCTTAGTCAGGGTTTCTATTCCTGCACAAACATCATGACCAAGAAGCAAGTTGGGGAGGAAAGGGTTTATTCGGCTTACACTTCCATGCTGCTGTTCATCACCAAAGGAAGTCAGGACTGGAACTCAAGCAGGTCAGGGAGCAGGAGCTGATGCAGAGGCCATGGAGGGATGCTCTTTACTGGCTTGCCTCACCTGGCTTGCTCAGCCTGCTCTCTTATAGAAGAACCCAAGACTACCAGCCCAGAGATGGTCCCACCCACAAGGGGCCTTTCCCCCTTGATCACTAATTGAGAAAATGCCTTACAGTTGGATCTCATGGAGGCATTTCCTCAACTGAAGCTCCTTTCTCTGTGATAACTCCAGCTGTGTCAAGTTGACACAAAACTAGCCAGTACAGGATGGTGATTTCTAAACATTTGTATTCTGCTAAATCAAAGTTTAAGTTTAGTGAAATTTATATGTATATATCTCTCTACACATATATAAAATGACAACTTGGAGTGCAGTTTTTCCAGTAAATGGATATATAAGTTTAATCTGGTCTGAATGCAACTGGCTCAATAACATTTTAACTCTGAGGATTTTATTTCCAGCATCAAAATTTCTCTAGTGACATGTGAGCTGATCTCATGCCCAGTGCAGAAAATCTGACGCTGTCTACAGGAATGGTATTTCTGGCTAAGAAGAACAAATGACATGAATGTCTTATAATTGAAAGTGTCTGGCTTCTCAAGCTGACAGCACCCTTACCACAAGCACAGTGCTAAGAAAGCATACCAGCAGACTTACTACATCCACTCAGTAATGACATTAGGCCTGGGTTTCTTTTGTCCCTTTGATGTGATATGCAATGCTAATTAGACAATGGCAGGCTAATTCTCAGTATTTACATCAGATACATTATAGAGTAAAAACATGCTTTTGAAATTAAGAATGTCTCAAACTCCCTGAATCCCCAAGTCATTAAATGTTGGCTATGTTGGATTGCTAAACATTGGAAGGGAGATTAAGATGAATATGAAATACAGTGTTTTGGTAGCCTGCATTTATTTTCTTTTTCCTGGAGTAGAATGGGAATAATCACAACAGAAAACAGTACTTCAGGGGCTCTATTAACTGAAAACCAATTGTACATTATTCTAAACATTTCCTAGATTTATCTGTGTTTGATATAAGGTATATTGTAGTCCTTATTAGAGTCTTGTGTCTTCTTCCAAGTCAACAGTTGTGGGACCTTTGGGAGACAACCTAATTAAGTCCCAGTTTCCTCAGTTAATAAAATAAAAATAATACCCTAGAGACTGTGAACAGGAAAATGAAATAAGGTACAAGAAGCAATTTGTTCAGTGCCTCCCAAATGCAAAGTGTTCAGTCAACATTGAAGGTGGTTTACGTCATTTAAAACTTGGTAGAAATTAATGGTAATATTGACTACAGGAGAATTAACTACTGCCAACTTTCCAACTTTCCTTTCCACAAAGCTTTTCTTATTTTATCAATGCCAAGGATTTCAATCACACCATAGAACACACAAGAATTCAAACAAGATAACAAACTAGTCTTTCCTCCATTTTATCCTCGAAAAAATGTGCTTCCCTATACAGATATGCTAACGTTTTGGAATACGTTACATTTTTTTCCTTTTAGCATTAAAATAATAAGCTCTTCTCTTCTTAGTCTGCACAACAGTAAACCACATACTGATTGTATCCTTTTGATTTCAAGCACCATATAAACCTACTTAATCAAAATGATTCATTTATAATGAGCATATAATTGTGTCTAGAATTCCAAGTAAGTAGAATGTAAAAACGTAAGGATTAGCAGGATTCCCCTTATTTTTCTCATTTACCCTGCATTTGGTTTTCTTCCTGATCTGCCTTTTAATTGATCTTTCTTTGTGTTTATCTTTGTATTTGATTTTCCATTTATTTTATGGTAATAATAATGGTGTTTTTAGCATGATATATTTAACTTACAAACACATTTCCTAAGGATCTCTATTATTTTTTTCATTTCAACAATTATTATGACTTCCTTTTGAGTGGCAAACCCCATCCTGATTCTCTCTCTACTCTACTGTATAATGGAGTCCAAAGAAATCCCTTGGATGATAAGACAATGAGAAGGCTTCTTTCTGGGAAGAAACAGACATATTGGAAATGGCTATATCGTAAGGTTTTGCTCAGGTTAAACAACAATATCCCACAGTAGTCTCTGGTCCATAATAGGTGCTTAGCAACTGTGTTGAATACAGTGATTATTCAGAAAGAAGAGGAGTCTGGAGAATTCATAGCTGGAATAGACAGCAAGTGATGATGGAAATCTATTTTTGTCATGGGAGTCAGTGATATTATAAATCTAATTTATCTTACTGAAAATAATTAAAAAATGTTTCTCATTAAGGAAAAGATCATACTGCTTGAGGTTCATACAATACCAGGGTGAAGTAATTCCCCACCAAGAAACACAAATATGTAATGGTTTCATATATACTATATATTTACTCTCCAAAGAACCTAGAGCAAAACAGGGCTGATAAACTATAGACAGCTGAGGACCCTACAGTCTCTTAAGTTTAACTGCTCTCCTTACCCAGTGGCAGAATCCCAACACAAGACCGATAAATAACCAATACAAATATAATTTGGACTTGGCTTTTAAAAAAATGCCTGCGGATGAGATGCACTAGGAAATGCAGTCTGGTGCATTTGGAGAAAACACTGAGATCGAACTCAGAGACCCAGATATGCTATTCAAATACAGGTTTGAGTGTTACTGCAGAGAAATAAAAGTCTGGAACAACTGGCACTTAAGTTTATGTCAATAATCAGAAGCTTAGGCCTTGTAAAGGTTATGAGATAATTGGTCAGATGGTGGTGTGTCAATTATCTTTATAAAAATAGGCATAAATACATTAGATTTCAAATACTAAGCATGACCCCACAAGTACTGAATAATTGTATGTGGAAAAGCACATGTCAGACACATGCATTATATGCAATGCAACAATATATTGGATATATTCCATATGGTTTATAGTGCTTATAAATTGTAACAAGTGCTGAGCTAGGGAAGAGGGAATGATTGAAATATGTGTAAAACATAATTTAAATCTTCTAATAATGATTGAAACATTAGAGAATGATTGAAAATTAGAAAATAGAGAGAGATGCTTAGGTGATCTTGGACTTTTACCTTCTAAAAGCTTTGTATTTTATGCCCTTTGTCAGCTTTTACCAATGCAGGTCAGTGCTACAATTTTCCAGCTAAATGTATCATTGAGTGTGCAGAGATTTTCCTTGGTTAGTAAAACCAGCGAACTACAAGCGATTTAATTCATTTTCAAAGGTAAAATCTCAGGCAAACTCAAAAGTTTGATTTTCAAAATAAGGTTGTTTATTTATGTCTGTGATGGTATACATGCCTGCAATCAAATAAACAGTTATCATTTCTTAGAAATTAACTTTCTATTGTCTTAGCAATAACTGCATATATTTGTCATGAATTATTTAAAAGTGTGGGGAATAGAAAATGTCTGAATGTAATAAATCAAAAAGTAAGAATGACTTAATACTGTAGAATTGTAAACAATGCAACATATAGAAATAATATAATTCTAAAAGTGAAATACTTTAAAGAAGCCATCAGCATTATACAAGTCATCTTCGCACTTGCAATATCTGACAAGCCTAAGATATACTCAGTTTGGTTGAAATGTAGTTTGATCATTGAAGGATAAAAAGGACTTAAAGTCAGGTTAATGCAAATCAAGATGACCCTGAGATTCCACCTTACACCAATTAGAATGGCTAAGATCAAGAACTCAGGTGGCAGAACATATTGGAGAGGACATGGAGAAAGAGGAATACTCCTCCATTATTAGTGCGATTGCAAACAGGTAAAACC
Source organism: Mus musculus (assembly GCF_000001635.26). NCBI lineage: Eukaryota > Metazoa > Chordata > Mammalia > Rodentia > Muridae > Mus > Mus musculus. Next base: position 36,745,837 of record NC_000070.6, read on the forward strand.
ACTCTGGGAATCAATCAGGAGGTTCCTCAGAAAATTGGAACTAGCTGGACAGTGGTGGTGTATGCCTTTAATCCCAGTACTGAAAGCCAGAGGCAGAGGCAGGCAGATTTCTGAGTTCAAAGCCAGCCTGGTCTACAGAGTGAGTTCCAGGACAGCCAGAGTCATACAGAGATACCCTGTCTAAACAAAGCCAACAAACAAACAAACAAACAAACAAAAAGGAACTATATCTACCTGAAGACCCAGCTATACCACTCTTGGATATATACTCAAAAGATGCCCCACTATGCCACAGGGGCACGTTTTCCACTATGTTCATAACAGCCTTATTAATAATAGCCAGAAGCTGGAAACAATGCAGATGTCCCACAACAGAAGAATGGACACTGAAAAAAAAATATTTTTCACTTACACAATGGAATACTACTCAGTTATTAAGAATGAGGACATCATGAGTTTTACAGGCAAATGGATTGAAATAGAAAATATCATCCGGAGTGAGGTAACTCAGTCCCAGAAGGACAAGCATGGTATTTACTCACTAATAAGTGAATATTAGCCAAAATAATGCAGAATTCCCAAGAAATAACCCACACAACTCAACAAGCTGAAGGGCCTAAGTGAGGATGCCTCCATTCCACTTAGAAGAAAGGAGAAAGCAATCACAGGAGGGGGAAGGGTGGAAAAGGTGACAGGGAGGGGATAAGGGGAACATAATCAGATATTGGAGAAGGGAATGGTACTGAAGGTCTGAGGGCCATCAGAAAGAATTGGAGCAGGCAATCTCTGAAGTTATGAGATGGGGGGAACCTTCTAGACTGTACCAGAGACCTGGGAGGTAAAAGACCCTCAGCACTAAAAAGGGAAAGACCTTAGATGAAATACATGCTACCACAAGGACACTTGCTCAACCGTTTTTATTGATGCTTTATTCATAATAGCCAGAAATTAAAAACAACCTGGGTGTCATTAACAGATGAATAGAAAAAGAAAATGTGGTATATTTACTCATTAATATATTACTCATCCTTCAAAAAAACTGAAACTTGTAGGTAAATGGATGGGACTAAAAGAAAAAATGCATATATATATATATATATGCTTATATATGCTAATAGTTGAATATTAGCCATTTATTCTTTGTTAAGCCATCTAAATTTCATATAACCACATAGGTCAGGTGTATAGATAGAGGAACTAGAGGAGAGGGATGGATCTATCTAGGAAAAATATAGAATAGATATTTACTGATAGTTGAGTAGAAATGGAAGAACCAAATGAAGAAGAGAAGGGTGAAAGAGAAATAAGAGGAGGGAGAGCTAAAACTATGGGTCATTTGAGGTATCATATGGAAACCTGACACAACAGAAGGTTTATGAAATGAGCAAACAACATGGACATAAAGAATGAAATGGATATCTATTACAATCAATTGAAGCTTCCAATATAGGGAATGGATTACATCTAGTTGAATTCTTGAATAAATAGGTCCAAGTTCTTGCCAAACAAACAACCCAAGCCATTATTGTCAAGGTTCCTGGTTGTTCTCCACAATCTCACAATAAGGTCTCACTGCTCAAAATAACACCTACAGAACTTATTGAACATGATGAATTTGAGCTGATGCCTACTTAGAGACATTTCCACTACAGATTAGAATTCGTGGTATGGGAAGTTACTCTGCCCACTACCTAAAGAGAATGGTACCTATCAATTGAAATCTATTCCCTTTGCTCAACAGTGAGGTTCCTCCTGTAGGATGTACTGGTACAAGAGTGGTGCAAAGCTTATGAGAGCAACCAACCATCTGAGTGGATATGAGGCCCATTCTATGGGATGGAACTTATGCCTTACAACGAGGGAGGCCAAGTACTTGAGAAGAGATAGGCCATGGATACAGAGAAAAACCAATCCCTATTACGATGCTAAAGGAACAGAGACATAAAATGACTCATCTCAACATTTTGCTATATTTCTATAGCAGTATCTTCCTAAGCCATAACCAGAGAAGCTTCATCCTAATTTCGAAGGAAACTCACAGCCCTGTAATATTCAAAGAGGAAATGGCATTGGAATATTTAGTCCTAAATTGAATGTCTCCAAAAAAAAAAAAAAAAAAAAAAAAAAAAAAACCCTTTTCTCAGAGCCAGAGAAGATAGAACATACCAAGGAAACAAGCTCCAAACAGCTCAGGACTAGTACACATAAGAACTCAGAGACTGGCAGCATGCATAGATAGGGTCGGTATGAGATGAGGTGAGACCAGATGAGGTGCCAGCGCTGAGAGAAGAGGATGCATACTCCTACCCACAAACCAGAAGTTATCTCCAATTGATAACCACACTCAAAGGAATTATTTTCCAGTGAAGTATCACTAGATCTATAAATCACATTTAAGAACAGAATCCATGAGCAGCAGTTGAAGGCCAGCATAAAATTGAACTCAATATCATTTTTGTAGGTTTTTGTTTTTGTCAGAGCATCAATCTGTCTGTCTGTCTGTCTGTCTGTCTGTCCACCTTATAGCTTATTTATACCTTATTTATACCTTATAGCTACTTTATGAATACATTATGGATTACATTCTATGCCAGTTTTGGGGATTCTTGCACATTCAAATGTATGTCTCTGAGTCTATATGTGTTTGTGTGTGTGTGTGTATGTGTGGGTTTGTGTGTGTGTGTGTGCTTTTTCATTGGCTGTTTCTTTTTCTGTTTCTTTGTTCATTTTTCTATACCAATTTGTTTGTTGTTAGCTCATTTCATTGTTATTCTTTAGATGCATGTTTGATTTCTGAGGAGAGTGTGAATATGGATGGGAGGGAACATGGGGCAGAGCGGAGAGGACTTTCAGGAGGGAAAACTGTAAACAGAATATATGATATGAAAACAAATATACTTTCAATATATGAACTAAAATGTTTTAAATAGTCATAAAAATTAGGAAGAATATTTAACAGACCTTATAGAGAGCAAAAAGTCTAAGATGCTTATGACATGATACTTGACATGAATATTCATAGCTTCAGTATTATATAAAATCATATGAAAATTTACTAATTAAACAAGCTTCTTTGTCTTATATAAGGAAGACTAAAAAGTTAATTTTGAAGGTTTAACACGTTTTATTATGTAATAAAACCAGCATCAAGTGAGTGTCACATAAGAAGGACTGTGCAGTACTACGGAAATAAAAATCAAGTGTTAAAGAATTGAAACTCGAAAGGTAAAGAATATTTATTACATAAATAGCTGTTCCAAAATTCAATAACTTGATTATACTAACATATGCTCTAAATCTGTATTAAGTGTTCTATATTATAATAATGAAACAACAGAATTCTGAGCACACTTTCCTAAGGAACCCCATTTAGTTGGGAGGCTGTGATTTATATATGTTTAGTGCATCGGGGCTTTGTTTTTACACATTCTAATAAATTAATTTCTCTATCACTAAGGCACTAATTCCTCAACAATTTTTATAAATAAAAAGATACCCAATATTAATGCATCATTCTTTATATCAATTATACCTTCTATCTGAGGATATATAAAGCATTCAATTTTCTGCATTTGGAATATTCACTCTCTCTTTGTACAGTTCAGAGACTTCTTTAGGAAAAATAAATTTTCCTTAGCAAAACTTTCAAGAAAGGAACATACATTGTAATTACTATTATTTCCTATTCCCACAAAATTTCTACAGTGGCTACAGCAATCTCATTCTACTTAAATTTGAGTGTTCTAACACATGTTCAATCCTTCTCTACCCCTTGGCTCAGCCACAGGGTTGAGTTTGTGCAGGCTGCATGATTATTGGGGACTTCTGAAATTTTCTTAAAATTTTAGGGTGCTTAAGCAAAGACTGAGAAAGACTTCCCACAGTGACAATAACTTCTCTTCAAATATCTGAGGGTTCTATGTTCTGTGTTCTTTAAGAGACTAATTCTGAAGTGTCTTTTCTAGTAATATTTTCATTATTTAATTTTGTAGCCTTCCATTCACATCCCTCTTTTGTAATACATGAAAAGCTTTCAATTATAATGCAAAATAACAATGACTAGAATCAGTAAGCACAGACATTTAATTGGACCATAGAGAGTTTGAAAGGCTACAAATTACTATTGTGTCATTTGAATCTTTCTAGGTTGGGAAAAAGAAAGGAATGATAATTTTTGAACCTTTAAATAAAAAACGTGAACTAAAATTTCAAAAGCACATATAAAAGAAAAATGAAAATAAATATGTTATTATCCTTTGAAGGGCTGGATTCATGGAAAGATATTGTGTGAACTTGGTTTTGTCGTGGAATACTTAAGTTTCTCCCTCTATGGTAATTGAGAGTTTGGCCGGGTATATTAGCCTGGGCTGGCATTTGTGTTCTCTTAGTGTCTGTATAACATCTGTCCAGACTCTTCTGGCTTTCATAGTCTCTGGTGAAAAGTCTGGTGTAATTCTGATAGGCCTTCCTTTATATGTTACTTGACCTTTCTCCCTTACTGCTTTTAATATTCTATCTTTATTTAGTGCATTTGTTATTCTTATTATTATGTGTTGGGAGGAATTTCTTTTCTGGTCCAGTCTATTTGGAGTTCTGTAGGCTTCTTGTATGATCATGGGCATCTCTTTCTTTATGTTTGGGAAGTTTTCTTCAATTATTTTGTTGAAGATATTAGCTGGCCCTTTAAGTTGAAAATCTTCATTCTCATCAATTCCTATTATCCGTAGGTTTGGTCTTCTCATTGTGTCCTGGATTTCCTGGATGTTTTGAGTTAGGATCCTTTTGCATTTTGTATTTTCTTTGACTGTTGTGTCGATGTTCTCTATGGAATCTTTTGCACCTGAGATTCTCTCTTCCATTTCTTGTATTCTGTTGCTGATGCTCGCATCTATGGTTCCAGATCTCTTTCCTAGGGTTTCTATCTCCAGCGTTGCCTCACTTTGGGTTTTCTTTATTGTGTCTACTTCCCTTTTTAGTTCTAGTATGGTTTTGTTCATTTCCATCACCTGTTCGGATGTGTTTTCCTGTTTTTCTTTAAGGACTTCTACCTGTTTGTTTGTGTTTTCCTGCTTTTCTTTAAGGGCCTGTAACTCTTTAGCAGTGCTCTCCTGTAATTCTTTAAGTGACTTATGAAAGTCCTTCTTGATGTCCTCTATCATCATCATGAGAAATGTTTTTAAATCTGGGTCTAGATTTTCGGTTGTGTTGGGGTGCCCAGGACTAGGTAGGGTGGGAGTGCTGCGTTCTGATGATGGTGAGTGGTCTTGATTTCTGTTAGTAGGATTCTTACGTTTGCCTTTTGCCATCTGGTAATCTCTGAAGCTAGCTGTTATAGTTGTCTCTGTTAGGAGCTTGTTCTTCAGGTGACTCTGTTAGCCTCTATAAGCAGACCTGGGAGGGTAGCTCTCTCCTTAGTTTGAGTGGGCAGAGTATTCTCTGCAGGCAAGCTCTCTTCTTGCAGGGAAGGTACCCAGATATCTGGTGTTCGAACCGGACTCCTGGCAGGAGTTGTGTTCCACTCACTAGAGGTCTTAGGATCCTGTGGAGAATCCTGTGTGGGCCCTTGTGGGTGTCGGGCGACTCCGCTGGCAAGGTACCCCAGGGCTCCAGTGGAGTGGAAGGGGCTTGTGCCCCAGGTCAGGCCCGGGTAGTCTGCTTCCCTATTTACCACAGTCTCAGGTTCCGCGCGATTGGATTGGGGCAGACGCTGTGTTCCACTCACCGGAGGTCTTAGGATCCCGTGGGATGACACATACTTCTTTGCCTTCCTTACTGAACATAATATTCTTTAGTTTTATATGGATTGTCACAAATGATAGCTGTTTCTTTTAAAGGCCACTTTTCCCATTTTTTTCACATAGACATATGATTTTTCTCCATGTTTCATGTTGATGGACACCTAAATTGATTTCAAAGTATGATGATTGTGAATAGTATCAAAATGAAGACTTTGGCTTAGAGATTCTTTGGCAAACTGACTTAAATCTTTGGGCTAAATACTGAGGAATGTGTTACATAGTGATTTAATTTTGCATTTGGGGAATCTGCACAGACTGTTTTATAGTGGCTCTGATTTCTTGCATTATCACTGGCAGTGGGCTCAGGATTCTCTTGCTGCATATCTTCACCTACACAACTTTTCTCCTGCATTTTGCTAACAAGTATGCTGACAAGATATCTTGCTATGGCTGTATTCTTCATTTCCCTCCAATGAAGGATGTTTAGCATTTTTTACATGTTTGTTGACTATCCTCATGACTTCTTTGGAGAAATGTCAATCTGTATCCATTCTTGGACTAGTTGTGTGGTTTTTTTAAATTTATTTATTTATTTGTTTTTCAGTTTTTTTATGAAGGTGTTTGTCTTCTTGCTGGTCAGTTAATTTTCTAGTGCAGTTTTTAGCTTCTGCATTATGTAGCACCTTATTTTGATACAATTTTATTTGTCTACTTTTGCTATTGTTGCCTGTGATGTTTGGGACAAATTCAAACAAAACAAACAAACAAACAAACAAAAAACCAATTCTCCAGGACAATGTTTCCTTTTTTACATTCCAGGAATTTTCTGTTCCTGTTCCTGCATTTAGTTCCTTTACTACTTCTCATTGGTGTTAACATGGTGTAAGGTGAAGTCCCATGTCATGACTATGCATGAATGGAAGGAATCCTTGTGCCCCAACACCATTTATGGAACAAACAAGCCTCCTATTGGGAATTCTTTCCAGTCCTTCCGTTTGGAGATCAGGTAATTCCATGGGAAAAGGGAGGAAAGACTGTAGAAGTTAGAGCGAGTGGAGAAAAAAACAGGAAAACATGGCCAACCAAATCAATAGATCAATATGCACAGGGTTCACAGAGACTGAAGCGGCCATCATGGAACCTGCATAGGTCTCTACCAGGTCCTCTGCCTATTTGTTATCTGGCTGTTAGCTTAGTGCTTTTGTGAGACTCATAACAATGGAAGTTGATCTGTTTCCTACTCTTTTGCCTGCTCTTAACATTATTTTCCTCCTACTGGGTTTCCTTGTCCAGCCTCAATACAGCAGATTTTGCCTTGTCTTATTATATCATGTTTTGTCCTGTTAGTCTGTCATTTCTTAAAGGCCTGGTCTCTTTTGGAGAGGAAATGATGGAGACTGGGTTGGTGTGAGGGGAGCTGGCAGAAGAAGAGGGAGGAGAAACTGTTTTGGGGGATGTACTGTATGAATGAAGAACCTAATTTTAATAAAAATAAAAGTAAATTTAGAGAAAAATTTTAAGAATTGAGTAGATGAATGTGTGTATTTCTGGGATGAATATAGGCATTCATTAATAACATTATCTGGTGTTTTATTTGTTTGTTTGTTGTTTCATTGTTTTTGTCAATGTTATACTGTTTTAATTATTATAGCTTTGTAATACAGCTTGAAATCTGGCAGTGATATGCCTCAAGCCTTGTATCTTTTGTTGGTGTTTATCTTTTTCATGTTGTTGTATTGTGTTCTATGTTAATAAAGGAGTGGTATATTTATAAACAACAACAACAACAAAAAGGACAGTGGAATTTGATTGAGATTGCCTTGAACCTCTATATTACTTCAGGTATTTTAAACATTTTTAGCTGTAATAAAATTTCTTGTGAACACAAGTTGTGTTTTCATTTGATTCTTTGTTACTGTATACAAATGTTTCTGGTTTACCATGCTAATATTATCCTGCCAATCCAACTTTTATTCTAATAAATTTTGGTTGATAATTTACTGTTTTACAGACATCCTTTCTCTCTCAAATACACAAACCTCTTGACATACACAAAGAGATCAGCTCACACACAAAATAAATAATAAATACGTATATAATTAAATATACATAATATACACATACATAATATGCACATAATAATAGTTGGGCCTCCTAATGAAAATGTTATAATTTGTCATATGACCTGCTATATCCTTTTATTTATTTTTATTATTGCTGTTATGTGCTGTTTACAAATATTAATTCCCTCAGTCTTTCAAGTAGGCTCTAGAGAAGATTTTATTGACATGCATTACAGAGCTTGTGTCTCTAGTTGTATATGTAACAGAAGATGGCCGAGTCGGCCATCATTGGGAGGAGAGGCCCCTTGGTCTTGGAAACTTTATATGTCTCAGTACAGGGGAATGACAGGGCCAAGAAGTTGGAATGGGTAGATAGGGGAGCAGGGTGGGGGGAGGGTATAGGGGACTTTCAGGATAGCATTTTAAATGTAAATGAAGAAAATATCTAATAAAAAATTAGAAGAAAAAAGATCACAGAGGCACTTTGTCTTTCTCACAACCAATACTAAAATAGGAAAGAGTGCTGTGAAACAAATCACAAACATTTACTATAGCTAGAAACCAGGTCACTCATCTGACACATTATATTCATGACATTTACCATAACCACTTTTTGTCTCTTTGAACAAACCATAGACACCTAATGTGAAGATAAAGAAGGGAGGAAGTGTCACACGAACTATCAAAGTTGATGGAACCAGGACTATGCAGCAGAGCTCTCACTCAGTCCTGGAATGCTATACTTTGAACTTAGATAGGAAGTAGAACAAATATCTCACTGGGGTACAAGGTTGCTCTTATGTACATAGATGAATACACAGAGCTGAGCAGGAATCACAAAGCCTTGTCTGTGCATGGGAATGCCAACAGAGGACCATGTCCTATTGTCGGTGTACTGCAAGCTGCAGCTCTTACTATGTGAAGAGCCATGCTCACCTTGTTCAACCACAAAAGTATAATTATATGTATGTATGTATGTATCACTTTTTAAACACAAGATGTGTTTGTCTGTGTTAGTCATAGTGTTGTTGGCAAGCTAGATGAAATGGTAAATATAAACAGGCTCCTCTGAATCCTTAAATGATTACCTTTTATTTCTTCTAGTGCAGCTTAAACTTTCTTACATCTACAAAACACTACTCTACTGGCTTTTTTTGTGTGTCAATTTGAAACAGACTTTAGTTATCACAGAGAAAGGAGCTTAACACAGAGAAATGCCTCCATGAGAACCTGTGGGACATTTTCTTGGTTGGTGGTCAAGGGGGAGGGCCCATTGTAGGTGGTATCATGCCTGGGCTGATAGTCTTGGGTTCTATAAGAAAGCAAACTCAGCAAGCCAGGGAAAGCAAACCAGTAAGTAACATCCCTCTATGGCCTTTGCATCAGCTCCTGCTTCCTGACCTGCTTGAGTTCCAGTCCTGACTTCCTTTGGTGATGAACAGCAGTGTAGAAGTGTAAGCTGAACAAACCCTTTTCTCCCCAACTTTCTTCTTGTTCATGATACAAACATCATGGAATAGCAGGAATTGAAACCCTGACAACTACTAAGACAACTACTTTGATTAAATTCAATGTATCATGATTTATGCTTTAACATATAGTGCATTGCTCTGTGTATATAGAAATAAATTGATTAAAGGTAAATGAATTTGCTATGAGAACATTTGTTGATTATAACTATTAAATGATACAGGCTAGTTTGTAGAAACAAAATATTCTTCAAGTTTTCATATAATTTTAATATAATGATGTTTATAAGAATCTTTTAAATGTACTCAGCAATATAACAGATTCAAAGATACTGATGGATGTGGAATTCCAAAGTAATTTTTCAGAGATTTCGGTGATCATTACTTCACAAAGTCCTGGAATGCTATACTTTAAACTTAGATAGGAAGTAGAAAAAATGTCTCTCTGGGATACAGAGTTGTTCTTATGTACATAGATGAATACACAGAGCTGAGCAGGAATCACAAAGCCTTGCCTGTGCATGGGAATGCCAACAGAGGACCATGTCCTATTGTTGATGCACTGCAAGCTGCAGCTCTGACTATGTGAAGAGGCACAGGAGGCACTCCACATAGTAACTAACACTTTTAGATTTAAACTGGTATAAAGATAGATACCTGGAACAGAAGGACACAGAAAACTTACCTAGCTACAGTCATCAGAGTTTTTGAGAAAAATGTCAAAACAATGAACTGCAGGAAAGACAGATGAGAAAATAGTGTAATAACTGTAAAAAAGAACAGTTAGAAGATGTAACTAGGCCCATTTCACTGTATGAAAAAGGAAATAGACTCAAATGGATAAAAGAGCATAAAGTAAGATTTGGAATGGAAGGAGGAAAAGCTGGAGAAACACATCAAGACATGAGTGTAGGGAAAGGTTTGTTTTAAATGTGACTCTAGTGCTCATGTCAACATACATAAAACCAAAATTAGAATGACACAGAAAAGATCAGCATGGCCCCAGGCAAGGATGACAAGAAACTTTGTGGACAAGACTCTAGTGGCTTAGGGATTATGGATCACAATGTTAAATGAGAGTCTTGAAGCTATAAAGTTTCTTCACAGTAGATATATGTAGATATTAAAAACAGCCTATGTGGTTGGAAATGCATGTGTGTTATCTATATATCTGATAGAAAGTTAATATCTAAATATACAAGAGGTTAATAAAATTAATAAAGAATCCAACAACCTAACCTATGCATGAACTTAAGAAATACTTCTCAAAGGATAAAGCACAAACATGCATTAGTCAAGAAAATGCAAATTAAAGCCACATCAGGGTTCTTTCTCACCTATGTACAATTCTATCCATTGTAAAAACATCTTCAAAATGCTACTGAAGATGGAAATAAAAGAACCCATTTTATAATTTGGAGGTCACATAAACTTGTCACTGTGAAAATATTCATTACTTGATCTCCCTTGGGATATAAGTCTGACACTCCAACGTATTTGCCCAAAGGACCCCAATTCACAATGGTTTTTGTATATTAAGGACTACTTTAACACAATCCATAATGGTTAGGTCCTTTCTCTAGCTACTTCGTTGGGGACCCTATGCTCAGTCCAATGGATGGCTGTGAGCATCCACTTCTGTATATGTCAGGCACTCCTCAGAACCTCTCGGGAGAGAGCTTTATCAGGCTCCTGTCACCAAGCACAAATTCACAAACCACATGAATCTCAAGAAGAAGGAAGACCATAGTGTGGATACTTTGATCCATCTTAGAAGGGGGAAACAAAACACCATTACAACTGAGATATTTTAGAATCTTTAATTTTTATCATAAAACAGTTTATATATATATATATATATGTGTGTGTGTATATATATATATGTATATATATATAATGATTTATGAGAGAAAACATATTTCTTTTCTTTGAGTAACAAATATTTCAAATAATTAATAATTTAATTAATAATTTAATTACTTAATTAAATTATTAATTAGTTAATGGTTATAGGCAGTAATTTATTTAATATAATTACCTCCTCTTGCATCTACTTTCCTGAGAAAATAACAAATATTGCTGAGGATAATTTTACATTTTTGTATATTTTCTTTATTCTTTAATTACTCTGTTTTCAACACTTCAGTTGTTTCCATGGCTTAAGGAGCTGAAGGGGTTTGCATACCATAGGAAGAAAAGTAATATGAACTAGTCAGTACCCCCAGAGCTCCCAGGGACTAAACCACCAATCAAAGAGTACACATTGTGGTTCTCATGGCTCCAGCTGCATATGCAGCAGAGGATGGCCTAGTCAGACATCAATAGGGAGAGAGGCCCTTTGTCCTATTAAGGCTCTATGCCCCAGTGCCAGGTCCAGGAAGCTGGAGTGGGTGGGGTGGTGAGCAGGGGGAGAGGAAGGGAATAGTGAGAGGGTATTTTTTGAGGGGACACCAGGAAAGGGGATAACATTTGAAATGTAAATAAAGAAATATCCAATCTTTAAAAAGGAAAAAAAAAAGAAAGTGTTAACAACAAATTCATGATATACTTACTGCTATCGGGAAAAAATAATTAAGTCACTGAATTAATGTGTTAAACAGAAGACAACAAAATTCAAAGTGTGTGTAGCCAATGAAAATTATGCTTGCATTTTGGTTAATAAAGCATACTAAAACACCACTGTTCCTGTTAATGGCTACTATTAAAGCTTTAGACACCTTTTTTTTTTGACAAATTAAAATTTTAATTACACAGTCTATTGCCTTTCTGTTCTATTTTGCTCAGTAATAGATTTCCTCAAATGTTTCATTTTGGAAAACTGATTCATTTTCCTCTAAGTAATTTAGGAAAGTAAAGTCTCTTGTTGTTAAAAAAAACATTTTTTTTTACTATTTGATAATTTATTCATGTATTTAATATATAATATATCTTGAGCATTTCCACCCACAGTCTCACCTTAAACTCACTTAAGGTACCATAAATATGCATCCCTTCCAAATGTGTGTCCTTTTATGTTATATTTATTATGACCCTCTGATTTCAACTAGTGTTGCCTATGTATACATGGGTGAGGGGCTATGAACTACAGCGTGGTCAACCTGCCAATGACCACAGATCCAATGAAAAGTGGCTTGTTGGCCTCTCTCCCACTCATGCTAGAGTGTTACCTGGCAAGATGGTGTTTAAGATTTGTGCATGTAACTATACCTAAATTACCAATAATTATAAGAATCTCTTAAATGTACTCAGCAATATAACAGATTCAAAGATACTGATGGATGTGGAATTCCAAAGTAACTTTTCAGAGATTTCGGTGATCATTACTTCACAAAGTCCTGGATTGCTATACTTTAAACTTAGATAGGAAGTAGAAAAAATGTCTCTCTGGGATACAGAGTTGCTCTTATGTACATAGATGAATACACAGAACTTTATATGTCAGGCACTCAATAATGGTTTGAAAGTTAAGATTCATTTCCTATATGTAAATATTAATATTCTACTCTAAGACAATGACTAAAAATTGTCCTTAGTAGAAGAGAATAATAAATTATATAGGACAAGCTGGTGAGTGTTTGTCATTTATTCCTTTCAACATTGCATGGGATTCTTACTCCCTTCATTTCACAGATATAAAAAAACTCAGGCCAATTTGCCATTATTAAGTTACACATTTTCTCATGATTATTTAATTTTTTTAATTTGAATATAAGTAGCAGAGTCCACATATAGAGTTAGACATACATTAAAGGGATATGTTATTTTTTATATTCACATGTGTGCATTATGTCTGTGTGTCAACATGTTTGTACATATGTGTGTATGCATAAGTGAGTGCATAAGTGTAAGTGTATGCTTGTGTGTTTTGCTGAGACTTTGTACACACTAAGCTACAGTTACAGCACTGGGCTATAACCCCCACTCTTGAATACACTGTTTTCTAAAATGAAGTAAATGATTTAAAATAATGTTGGCATGATCTATATGATAAAACAATAATTTACTGAGACATAACATTTCATCTAAAAAGAAGAAGGCTATTTCATGTCTAATCTCAAACCCTAAGCAATGCATGGCCATGAGCAAAAAAGCTGACTTCTGAACAACTCCAGTTTTTTCAGAGTAGAAAGGAATCACCTAGCCTCACATTGCTCGTGGAGATTCAAGAGTCACAAGGGTGCTGGTTTCTTAACCTAAATATAGTGTGATTATAAAATGTAAAATAATGCGATTTTTGTTTTACAAAACACTAAAAATACACAGAATATGATTTACTGTGGATATATTAAAATAATTATTAGAAAAATCTCTGAGCTTTTCTATTAACAGATATAAAACAGATAGCTATGCTTGTCAACATTTGAGGTCAGTACCATCTATGGTAGGAAATTTTCTTTCTCAACAGCTCCAGCTCTGTGTTGCTTTGTGATTTGTTACTGGGGCATGTTTATACATGACCACCAGTATTCCAAGTGAATTTACAACCTTCTAGAATAGAGAAGAGAAGGAAAGAGGGAGGGAAGAGAAGAGAAAAGAAAGAAGCAAAAGAGAAGAAACAAACCTAACTCAGTTTGACTCATGAGAAAGATATTGACATGTGAGAGGTATAGGTAAGATAATTGCAATTGGAAAGTAAACAAAATACAATTGTGTATGGAACAGTGATTTTATTCTATATTTTAGCTAATGTGCCTTCAGAAATATAAGAAAGGTTATTATCAATGGGATTATCAATTTCACAAAAATTAAATGTTATAGTTGGACATAATCAGATGGCAAGTAACTACTGGTCAGACCTAACAATAATCAACTATTAATAGCAGTGACACATGTGTCAGTGAGCAAATATATCTTTCTGGTTGTTACTATTTAAGAAGAAATAAAATAGGATGAAGAGATATCTCAGTCACTGTAGCCTAAGATCACAACCAAATAGCTAAAATATGGAATATAATCACTGCTCCATACACAATTATATTTTACTTACTTTCTAATTGCAGTTATGTTACTTATTCCTCTCATATGCCAATATCTTTCTCATACATCAAACTGAGTTAGGGTTGGTTCTCCTCTTTCTCTTCTCCTCTTCTTGAAGAAACACTGTACTTTTTGAATTGTTTCTTATATAAAAGCCTTGATTGATATATTTTCATTAGGTAAGAAATAGAAATTTATTTTATTTCATCCATTCAGTATCAATGCCAATGTTACAATATATAAACAATATGAGAACTTCACAATAAAATGAGACAATAAATAATGGTAGACTGTATTAATGCACATGCATACATTCATACATAGATACATACATACAACAACAATTTCTGATTTTTAAAAGAGGACATTTCCTGTATCCATCTTAACAAGTTGAAAAAATGAGAGGGAAAACAGCAAGGGTGAAAAAAGGTGGGGAGATAGTGTGGAAAGGAGGAAAACTGTGGCTTTATAAACTAATATTAAAAAACAATATAAATATGGCCTTAATTTGTTTTATTAGATATTTTCTTCATTTGCATTTCAAATGCTATCCCTAGACTCCCCTATCCCCTCCCTCCACTCTGCTCCTGGGGTGAATGGCCATTGAGAAAATGCATTTAGGAGGGAATTTTATTTCATTAAAAGTTATCTTTTTCTTTCTGAAATCTTATCTGCCACCTTGTACATTTGGCAAAACTTCCAATAAATTTTGTTTCTTGGATAGAAAAAAAAAATGTGGCCTTAAAATAAGCAATTTCACATGTGTTTTAGAGAATTATTTTTACTCAAATACACATAATGAAATGACCAGTTTATATTTTAGTATGCTGAGGATTTCTGTTCATTTGATTTGAACAAATATATAACAGTACTCATCACCACACAAATGGTCCTCTGGTAAGCATTTATAATTTTAGGATATTGAATCTGAACCAGGTTCTGAATAAAAACCACTACTCTGTCAAAACTCCTTTTTACTTTCCAAAAGTTTTAGTTTCGGGCACCCCAAGATAGCTACAGAAAAAAAAGGAGCTTTTGGCAAGGAAGGCTTTAGGTCCAAGATTTAGATTACTTCTCCCCATCCCAGCTAGGAAAATGGGCAATCACTTTGTTATTATTACACAGGGAAGGAGAAGGCATTTGTTCAGGCACATTTCTCCAACATCAAGTGTTCCCAAGAGTAAAAGGGAGTAATTTTTAGAAACTAATTCACTTATTCAGACCTCCTGGGAAGTTTGTGAGAACTATCCCAATGTGCCAAAAGGCACTCTTGTGAGCTCTGAAAACCATGTACCTAACAAAGTACCCAGCTGACTTTTCAGAAAGAGTTTCTTTAGGGAGAGGGTGTGATTTAATATCCTATAATGAATGCCTATCGATTGCTTACTTCACATTTTCTTAGTTGCTTTGGCCATAAAAGGATTTAGATTAAAACAGGAGAGTAATATAAAGAACCCTAAAATATTTTCAACAACAATACAGTCAGTTCCTTAAACTGTGGAAGCATTCCCCTCCCCATTGCTCAAAGCCTTTCATGTATAGTGGCATGAGAACATAGCCTGGGTTGTCAGAAGGTGAAAAAGATGAAATTAATGACTGATGTCTTGTGCCTGGCAAAATGAAAGGGTCTTCTACTGTAGATTCAATTCATAGATTTATTATAGTTCAGTGAAGTAGATTTTGTCACACTTTTAATGAGCAAACACAGACTTAGCATCATACTTGGATGCCTACGGTCCACTTCTACTAACAGAGAAATATCATAACGACAAACTTTATATGTAATATCTGACAGTTATCACAGAGCCAACATGTGAATTTTCATCCTCTGACATGCTGCATTCCCCCACCAATTGCTCTTCACAGGCCTTCCTATATATTATTGGTTTTCTCACTTTCTGGACTTCAATATTGCTTCATTCTTCTATCTTTTACATCCCTGCCTCTTAATTACTTTCTCTTTAATCCCATGGAAGTGCAAATCCATCAAGTCACTTTTATTCAGTGATTTTCCAAATAAAATCTGTCATCTGTGATAATCATATACATTATACAAATTTATGTTTCTTTTTGCCGCTAGGTCTTTAAAAAATAGAATGTGAAATGTAGTGTGCCCAAACTAAGAAATAGAGTATTTACCACAATGAACTCTGGTAAGCATATAACAGAGAGTTTTGACTCACACTCATTGGTTAGATGAGTGACATCATTGTAGTGACATAGTGTCAGAGTGCTTACCTATGATGACTCTAGTCCCAGCTACCAATGATGAAAGGTTAGTAATAAATACTATAAGGTCAACTTATATGTTAAATGACCTTTTTCTTCTTCATAGCATTTTATACAATTCATTTTCTTTTAAGTTCACAGCACAATGAAATAGAATGTATGCCCGAGGGAGTAAAAGGCCCATGAGAATAAGAAAGAACAAATGATTTATTAAAGGCCAATTATCATAACAGATTAGTTGTGTGAACCAGACTCTAATTGAATTTTACTGATAAAATGCTGTCGACCTGGTTTATATACTAATACTAAGGTATAGGAGAACAAAAATTACTAAGCCCTCAACTTTTAGGGGAGCTGCTGAGAGGAGGGAGATCTCAGCCATAAGGTAAGAGCAATGTCAGCATCATGAATAAGGAGCAAAGGTAAAGCCTTTGTCCTTTCACCAACATACTATGGATACCTCTTTTTCTTATACCTTTAAGTCACCATTTAAAACCCATGCAGACAGTTAATGGTGAAAATAGACTTCCTTTATAGATGATCTGATTTACATTAAAAAGAAGTCCCTTCTACAGATCTTTTCTGCTAGACCTTTACCTTATACTTACTATGTTTCTGTTTGTTGGCAATTCCTACAGATCAATGCCAACATTTCCTTGATGGTGTTGTGTGTCCTTCATGCATCAGCAGGGAAATATAGAATCCACTGGATTTAATCATTCTGAATGGGGGGCAGGGGAGGAATGGGAGCGAGAAGGGAATCTGATCTAGTACTAGGTGAGGTCAAAGGACTGAAGCCCTGAGAGCCAGCAGAAAGAATGGAAACAGAAAAGCTGTGGAGATAAGAGGTTTGGGGGACCCTCCAGAATGCACCAGAGACCTGAGAGATAAGAGACACTCAGGATTCAAAGGGAGGGACCTTAGATGAAATTCCAGACAGTAAGGAGAGGGAACTTAGAGTGTCCACCTCTATCAGGAAGACAGGGCATCTTGAGGGATAGGTAGCCATCCCACAGTCACAACTCTGACCCATAATTGTTCCTGTCTGAAATAATTACAGGGATGGAAATGGAGAGAAGCCTGAGGAAAAGAAGGTACAGTGGCAGGCCCAAAGTGGAATCCAGCTCAAGGGGAGGCTCCAAGGCCTGACACTATTCTTGAGGCTATGGAGTACTCACAAAAGGCACCTATCATGACTGCCTTCCTGAAGACCCAACAAGCAACCAAAAGAATCAGATGCAGATATTTACACACAAACAATGGACAGAAGCAGCTGATGTTGAATTAGGGAAAACTGAATGAAGCTGAGGAGAAATGGGATCCGGTAGGATGACCAGCAGTTTCAATTAATCTGGACTCCTGGGAACTCTCAAACATCAGACCACCAAACAGGTAGCATACACTAGCTGATGAGGCCCCCAATACACATTCAGTAGAGGACTCCTGGGTCTGTGTTCATTCAAAGATGATGCACCTAATATTCAAGAAACTGGAGGCCCCAGGGAGTTTAGAGGTCAGGTGGGGTGGGGGTTGGAGACATCCACGTGGAGACAGGTGGATGCAAGGATGTATGGGATGTGGAAAAGTTGGAGGGTGGATCATGGTGGGGGGAATAAAATATGGACTGTAAAAAAAATAATTAATAAAAAAAGAACATAGTAAATTGGGGTAGTAGGATAGCTTGGTGCATAAAGGCAATTGCCATAAAAGTATGATAACTTGTGTTGGGTCCCCAGAATACCTGTGAAGGTGAAAGAAGAGAATCAATTCCACAAAATTAATCTCTGACCTCTGACCGCTGGTCTGTGGCACCAACAGAGATATCATTATCATCATCGTCATCATAAAATTTTTATAAAATGGATTATTTTGGTTTAATGAGATGACTCAGAAGGTAGAGGAAATTGCCACCAAACCTAATGACCTGAGTTCAATGCCAGGACTTACAGAATGGAAGGAAAATCCAAGCCCAGTAAGTTGTCTGCTGACCTTCGCAAGTGTGTGGTGGCACATGTATGGCCACACAAAATTGAGACAATAAAAATATAAATAAATTAAAATAAAAAGGTCTCACCAAAATTTTAAATTTCAGCAATGTTTTAGTGTGCAACCCAGATCACGTGAACATATGATCAGGTCACATCAGACTTTTGCTTCAATGGGAAACAGATTCAACATTTTAACTATGTCATTCTTAATGCGTTGGCTGTAAAACCTTATTTGTGCCTACATTGCACAAAAGCAAATTTAAACAATAATTGAAAACTACAGATGGCTATGTTCCAATAAATCTTTATTTGCAAAGGAAATAACAGGCAGGAAATCACCATGGACCAAAGAATATATATCAGAAAAATATGCTGACATTCAATAACAAATTCATGCTTGTTAATTTTAATCATTGCTTTGTGGGAGCTACTCAGTCCCCTCACATTTTCAAGAGCCATGAATCTTATTTCTTGTTTCAGAAGGGAAATACGAGTCTGATGTCATAATTTTTATGACTGGGAGCTTAATTACCACTTACTATTTTGGATTTCTTACCAATGAAACTATCTGGAGGATTTTTTTTAACTCTGCCTAGAGCAATGCTTTTCTCACTGTAACATTCTAGAGTGCATAACTAAATCACTGAATATCCCTTGTTATGTTCATATGCATGACCACCATACTGTATTGATTATGACACAAAATAATCAAACTTATGTTTTAATTACAATCTGTCAGTTTTTCTGCATGCTAATTATAATCCCTAATATTATATTGTATCAGACATGCATAATTCTTATAAAATTGTATGAAAATTCATTATATTTTTCTAGATCTGACAAATAAAATTCTTTGTGCAAGTGAACAAGAACTTCCAAACAGTTCAGCCACAATTTGGGTAAAGTGCCATCTTTTCTTGTGTAAAATGAAGTTTTCACCTCCAGCCCCAAGGGTGCTGCTAGCACACCTGCTTCCTTTGGATTCTCAGAGAACCCAGAAGTGACGTAAACAAGGCAAGTGCTCTTTGGCTACTGATCTCCAAAGTGTTTAGCTGAATAGAATATGCCTTCATTGAAACTTTCAAATAAAATAAACAAACAAACAGAAACAAACAAAAATCCTGGGTTTCATTCTTCACCATGGCTAAAGAGTTGCAAAATTCAAGTTGAATGCCCAGTGCTAAAAGCACCTTCCTGATAACCTCTCCCAGTGAAATTGGCAAAAAAAAAATTATGTATTGTACTCAATAAAAGATAATCAGAATAGGATAATAAACAAATATCATAATTTTACCCAACTGCTAACAGGAATTCAGAACTTAATCGCAAATTCTAACATCTGCACTGTAAGCCAACATGGAGAACACTAAAAAGCATCTAATATTACTTGGCAAATAGTCACAATTTTTTTAAGTGACATGGAGTTTTATAATGATTCCAATTCATAATGAGACACAATGTTAATGAAACATTTTTTTTTCCCAATAAGGATGTGGCTACTGACCAGCAGAACTATGTCCATGAATACCCAATTCTTCATCCTTCTCTCTATGGAAAGGTTCTTCTAAAGGTTTGTTATAGTCCATGTACTTTCTTTTATGTCTTGCTTATGTGTCATTTGTGACCCAATGTTTTTAGAAATGCACAGAATCAGGCATGTTGACACAGCCCTCCATCTCTCCTTATTCTCCACAATTACTCTCATTTATTTTGTAACAAAATGATAAGAATCCATCATGTGTTTGTACATTCAACACATGTATATTTTATTTTCACATACAAATATATTGTTTTTAAATCAATGAAAATTAAATTAAATAATGTGATTGATTTTTAGTTTACCTGATTAGCTTAATTATTTTTATATCATAATAGCTAATGTAAGAAAGTATGTGAAGTGATTTAACATGTAGATAAGTCTAAGAATACAAAAGTGCATACAAACAGAGCTAGAGAGAATATGAGTAACCAAAATTGAAATAAAAATATATGTAAGCCACAAACATGTAACACTGTCATCAAATGTAAGTAACTCAAATTGTCACAGAATTTGACGTTCATGTTTTTGGAGTTTTGGTGGAGATATAATATAGAGCCACAGTAAAAAACACTGCCTAGCAATGGATTCAATGGTATGTCCTATTAGTGACATTGATAGTGATAATTACTGTGGGATATCCTGTATACCAGTCACAGTTTCTGTGCTTTTATGATCAGAAGCCACCGACCCCCCACCATGCGCCCTAAATCAGAAGAGTCCAGTCTCCACAAAACTGGTTGAGTCATACTTAATCAAGGAACCCATGAAACTAAGCAATGGTGCTCAGTGTGAGAATTTCTCTGTCTATTTTCTGGGATGATAGCAATTCCCAGGACAGAGTTGCGAATTCAGCAATCTACATACAAGAAAGGAGAAATGTAAGAACACCATCAGATGGATGGCTGTAGGCAATATGCTTAGGAGCCATATGTTTTGCTGAGTGTTCCTACTTGCCGTTTAATGGGAGCTTCAGTATAAAATCCCACATACACCTGAGTGCTTAAGGTAAAACACCGAAACTGCTAACGGGTGCTCAAAATGATTTAGATGCTCATCTTCTTGAACATGTATATTTCCTTGGCAAAGAAATGCAAAAAGTGACTACAGAGTGCTGGAAATAACAGACAACAGAAGCAAAACCAAACATAAAATCCCACACAGCGCTGTTTCCCCTTAAAGTAAAAGTAGGACTCTTTTAAAACCAACCAATCACCTTCAACCTTAAAGTGTATCCCATTCCCAGAAATAATTATTGTATTATCCAAATAGCAGAGTCCATTTCTGTAGATTTACATTAACTATGAGATTGACTGTTTAAAAAAAAAAGTGAAATGTCTCTAGAGTAGTTTTACTAATTGGTCAACCTTATTTTAAGTCTATAAATGTCTTGGGGTGAAATAATACTACAATCGTAGTCTCCAAATAGCAACAGCAATTGCCATCAGAATGCCCAGCTATATCTAGTGCTTGGCTGTAAGAAGCCATCAGGAATACTTGTGAAGTTGAATAAGGAGCAGACTATAGTCCCAAGCTCCATGTAGAAATAGCATTCCCATCAGATGGTCCCTTATACAGCAATACTTGGCTGCATTTTCCATGGAAGGTTAATGATAGAGCCAGAAAAACTAGAAGTGGTTTCTCTTTCACTAAGGGAAAATCAAAGAATGCAGTAATGAGCAAGAAATGAGTATGGGGATGGGAATGGAGAGAGCTGATAAGAAGAGAGAATCCTGGGCTAACCTTACCACAAATTGTGTGGGTGGGAGATATATACATCTTAAGGTACGACCCAGAGAACCACTGCTTAGTTTGACAAATATAAAAGCAGCTGTGATAGCTAGGATTGTCAAATAGACAATCTTGAAGGCAAACCTCTGGGCACAGATATGAGTGAGAGTCCAGGTTAGACACTGAGAATGCCCATTAAGGATTATCATGATTATCTTAAATATTGTAGAAAGACTCATCTTAACTGTGGGTAAAAGATCTTATACTATAAATGAGGTTGGCAAGCTGAGTATTCAGACATGTATGTCCTACCAATTTGTTCCTAATTGTGAATAGAATGTGACCAGCTTGGTCAAGTTTCTGCCACTGTGACTTCCTTACTATGGTGGACAGTAATGTGACATTGTGAACTGAAAAGTCCTTTGTCCCTTGGGTTGCTTCTTGTCATTTTATTTTATCACTGAAACAGGGAAAGAAACTAAGACAGAAACAGAAGGCTTTGAGGCAGAAAAATGATGTAATACTAATGATCTTTATAAAGAAAGAAAGATTGTTCTGGCTATATGTTGAGGGGAAGCCATTCAGCTAAAGTATGGCATCTTTGAGGCATTTACTGAAATGCTTGCTCCTGTGCAATTATTTGCATGCCCTCTACAAGATGCTATACTGGACAAAACCACCCCATTTGTAACAACTTTCAAATACAAATTGATATACCTTTCTTTATTTAGATGAAAATTTCGATGATGAGTTAAAAGGGAAAAAAAAACGAAAAAATACCCAAAGTTTAAGAGTATAATGTAAGTGGGGTTTAAATTTTAGCTAATATATAGTGGTGGTGGGAATGGAACTTCAGGGAATTGAATGAAATTTTAGTTTATTTCATGTTTTCAATAATACATAATAGACAAACCTGTAAATGCAATGTTTATGCTATATAAATTCTAGAGTAAACTGAAAGGTCTAAACCATGACCTATTCTGAATCACATACAAATTAGATAGAGCTACTATATCTAGAAATCCATAGAATAGAAACCCATAGCAAATTCCAAAGATTGTTCAGGAATTATTTCCTTGAGATTATCTGAGTGTCTCAGTCCTCCATGTAGCCACATGTCAAATGGGAAAGAGAGCATTATCTTGACTAAGTAGAATTGTCTAGTAATAATTCTTACTACATAAACAAGAAAATAAATCCTACATTTTAATGGATCTTGCTGTTTTGGTTTGTTTGTTTGTTTGTTTGTTTGTTTGTTTTTTGAGACAGGCTCTCCTGCACTGATTTTTGTTTTTTGGGGTTTTTTTTTTTTGGTTGGTTTTTTTGTTTTTTGGGTTTTTTGTTTTGTTTTGTTTTTGTTTTTGTTTTTGTTTTGTTTTTTAGCTTTGTAAGACCACACAGTCCTAGAATTCACAGAGATTTGCCAGTGTCTGCGTCTTGAATTATGTTATCAAAGGCATGTGCTATCATGCCCAGTGTATGTGAGTTGATGTTTTGCCTGCTTGTATGACTGTGTGAGGGTGTTAAACCTTGGAATTATAGTTAGTTTTGAGCTGCCATATGGGTGCTAGGATTTGAACCTGGCTCCTTTGGAAGAGGAGTCAGTGCTCTTAACCCCTGAAACATCTTAAAAAGATGATGTTTAAAATACCTGTATTTTCAGTCTCAAACTATGGTACACTTTAAGTAAAATGTTTTCAAGGGTATAACAGAAAAACAAATTTCCAGACGGTGGTGTGTATTTATAAGGGAACAGGAATATTATTTTGGTTAAATCAATGTCTACTTTGACATTGAAATACTGGAAAATGAATGTTCAACTTTTTTCAAGTTTATAATACAGCCTTAAGTTATTGGTAATTGAGTTGCTGTTTGACTTTTGTTCTCAGTTTGTCTGCACAAAGATTCTGACAGCGTGTAGAATTAATCACTTCTCATCCTGAGAGTGGCAAGGTGTTGAGAATAGAAGTAAGATCCTGGAACATGAAATTAAAGACTTTTTAGAGTTTAATGAAAATGAAGCCACAACGTACCCAAACCTATGGGACACAATGAAAGCATTTCTAAGAGGGAAACTCATAGCGCTGAGTGCCTCCAAGAAGAAACGGGAGACAGCACATACTAGCAGCTTGACAACACATCTAAAAGCCCTAGAAAAAAAGGAAGCAAATTCACCCAAGAGGAGTAGACGGCAGGAAATAATCAAACTCAGGGGTGAAATCAACCAAGTGGAAACAAGAAGAACTATTCAAAGAATTAACCAAACGAGGAGTTGGTTCTTTGAGAAAATCAACAAGATAGATAAACCCTTAGCTAGACTCACTAAAGGGCACAGGGACAAAATCCTAATTAACAAAATCAGAAATGAAAAGGGAGACATAACAACAGATCCTGAAGAAATCCAAAACACCATCAGATCCTTCTACAAAAGGCTATACTCAACAAAACTGGAAAACCTGGACGAAATGGACAAATTTCTGGACAGATACCAGGTACCAAAGTTGAATCAGGATCAAGTTGACCATCTAAACAGTCCCATATCACCTAAAGAAATAGAAGCAGTTATTAATAGTCTCCCAACCAAAAAAAGCCCAGGACCAGATGGGTTTAGTGCAGAGTTCTATCAGACCTTCAAAGAAGATCTAATTCCAATTCTGCACAAACTATTTCACAAAATAGAAGTAGAAGGTACTCTACCCAACTCATTTTATGAAGCCACTATTACTCTGATACCTAAACCACAGAAAGATCCAACAAAGATAGAGAACTTCAGACCAATTTCTCTTATGAATATCGATGCAAAAATCCTCAATAAAATTCTCGCTAACCGAATCCAAGAACACATTAAAGCAATCATCCATCCTGACCAAGTAGGTTTTATTCCAGGGATGCAGGGATGGTTCAATATACGAAAATCCATCAATGTAATCCATTATATAAACAAACTCAAAGACAAAAACCACATGATCATCTCGTTAGATGCAGAAAAAGCATTTGACAAGATCCAACACCCATTCATGATAAAAGTTTTGGAAAGATCAGGAATTCAAGGCCCATACCTAAACATGATAAAAGCAATCTACAGCAAACCAGTAGCCAACATCAAAGTAAATGGAGAGAAGTTGGAAGCAATCCCACTAAAATCAGGGACTAGACAAGGCTGCCCACTTTAACCCTACCTTTTCAACATAGTACTTGAAGTATTAGCCAGAGCAATTCGACAACAAAAGGAGATCAAGGGGATACAAATTGGAAAAGAGGAAGTCAAAATATCACTTTTTGCAGATGATATGATAGTATATATAAGTGACCCTAAAAATTCTACCAGAGAACTCCTAAACCTGATAAACAGCTTCGGTGAAGTAGCTGGATATAAAATAAACTCAAACAAGTCAATGGCCTTTCTCTATACAAAGAATAAACAGGCTGAGAAAGAAATTAGGGAAACAACACCCTTCTCAATAGTCACAAATAATATAAAATATCTTGGCGTGACTCTAACTAAGGAAGTGAAAGATCTGTATGATAAAAACTTCAAATCTCTGAAGAAAGAAATTAAGGAAGATCTCAGAAGATGGAAAGATCTCCCATGCTCATGGATTGGCAGGATCAACATTGTAAAAATGGCTATCTTGCCAAAAGCAATCTACAGATTCAATGCAATCCCCATCAAAATTCCAACTCAATTCTTCAACGAATTGGAAGGAGCAATTTGCAAATTTGTCTGGAATAACAAAAAACCTAGGATAGCAAAAAGTCTTCTCAAGGATAAAAGAACTTCTGGCGGAATCACCATGCCAGACCTAAAGCTTTACTACAGAGCAATTGTGATAAAAACTGCATGGTACTGGTATAGAGACAGACAAGTAGACCAATGGAATAGAATTGAAGACCCAGAAATGAACCCACACACCTATGGTCACTTGATCTTCGACAAGGGAGCTAAAACCATCCAGTGGAAGAAAGACAGCATTTTCAACAATTGGTGCTGGCACAACTGGTTGTTATCGTGTAGAAGAATGCGAATCGATCCATACTTATCTCCTTGTACTAAGGTCAAATCTAAGTGGATCAAGGAACTTCACATAAAACCAGAGACACTGAAACTTATAGAGGAGAAAGTGGGGAAAAGCCTTGAAGATATGGGCACAGGGGAAAAATTCCTGAACAGAACAGCAATGGCTTGTGCTGTAAGATCGAGAATTGACAAATGGGACCTAATGAAACTCCAAAGTTTCTGCAAGGCAAAAGACACCGTCAATAAGACAAAAAGACCACCAACAGATTGGGAAAGGATCTTTACCTATCCTAAATCAGATAGGGGACTAATATCCAACATATATAAAGAACTCAAGAAGGTGGACTTCAGAAAATCAAATAACCCCATTAAAAAATGGGGCTCAGAACTGAACAAAGAATTCTCACCTGAGGAATACCGAATGGCAGAGAAGCACCTGAAAAAATGTTCAACATCCTTAATCATCAGGGAAATGCAAATCAAAACAACCCTGAGATTCCACCTCACACCAGTCAGAATGGCTAAGATCAAAAATTCAGGTGACAGCAGATGCTGGCGAGGATGTGGAGAAAGAGGAACACTCCTCCATTGTTGGTGGGAGTGCAGGCTTGTACAACCACTCTGGAAATCAGTCTGGCGGTTCCTCAGAAAACTGGACATAGTACTACCGGAGGATCCAGCAATACCTCTCCTGGGCATATATCCAGAAGATGCCCCAACAGGTAAGAAGGACACATGCTCCACTATGTTCATAGCAGCCTTATTTATAATAGCCAGAAGCTGGAAAGAACCTAGATGCCCCTCAACAGAGGAATGGATACAGAAAATGTGGTACATCTACACAATGGAGTACTACTCAGCTATTAAAAAGAATGAATTTATGAAATTCCTAGCCAAATGGATGGACCTGGAGGGCATCATCCTGAGTGAGGTAACACATTCACAAAGAAACTCACACAATATGTATTCACTGATAAGTGGATATTAGCCCCAAACCTAGGATACCCAAGATATAAGATATAATTTGCTAAACACATGAAACTCAAGAAGAATGAAGACTGAAGTGTGGACACTATGCCCCTCCTTAGATTTGGGAACAAAACACCCATGGAAGGAGTTACAGAGACAGAGTTTGGAGCTGAGATGAAAGGATGGACCATGTAGAGACTGCCATATCCAGGGATCCACCCCATAATCAGCTTCCAAATGCTGACACCATTGCATACACTAGCAAGATTTTATTGAAAGGACGCAGATGTAGCTGTCTCTTGTGAGACTATGCCGGGGCCCAGCAAACACAGAAGTGGATGCTCACAGTCAGCTAATGGATGGATCACAGGGCTCCCAATGGAGGAGCTAGAGAAAGTAGCCAAGGAGCTAAAGGGATCTGCAACCCTATAGGTGGAACAACATTATGAGCTAACCAGTACCCCGGAGCTCTTGACTCTAGCTGCATATATATCAAAAGATGGCCTAGTCGGCCATCACTGGAAAGAGAGGCCCATTGGACTTGCAAACTTTATACGCCCCAGTACAGGGGAACACCAGGGCCAAAAAGGGGGATTGGGTGGGCAGGGGAGTGGGGGTGGGTGGATATGGGGGACTTTTGGTATAGCATTGGAAATGTAAATGAGTTAAATACCTAATAAAAAATGGAAAAAAAAAAAAAAGATCCTGGAACATTGGATCTACAATGAGGAAAGAAGCCAAGATATAAGTGATTACAAATCTACTCCATGGTGATTAAGTCTGCTAATCCCTGGTGTTTCCTCTCTGCCCACACAGAGATTCTGGTTGTTTACTTGCAAATTCACACTGAATTGTGCCCTGACCTAGCCATTATGTCTATTACATTGCTCTAGATTTTCATCTTCAAATTGTTTATAAAAGAAAGGCTTGAGTTTTATTATATTTCTTTTCAAAGGTAGTTTCCTTTCAAGATGATGATAACACTCAATTAATTCAGTCAATGAACAGCTCACTCTAAGTGGATCTTACACTGGTCTGAACATTGAATAAGACCTGTAAACAACAAGCAGTTTTTAAAGTCTGGTCTTACGTATTCACATTTCATTTCTTAATACAATGCTCCTAACTAGACCTTCCCTTCTTGGACACTGGCCTTTGTGCCCAAGTGTATTTTTACTATATTAAAGTAATCACACAACTAGACATGTTCTCCACAGCAAAGTTAATCACTCTTCTCTATGGGTCAAATGGTACTCTCCACTGTGACATAATAGCAGTTATCAAAGGGCTTTGCTATTCTCTGTACATGTTCCCCCGTAACTGAGAGAACCCAGAGAAAAGCAGCTCTTATTCATCTCTTATTTATATCTTCAGCAGCCAGCATCCTGCCTTGTACTTTGAGTCATACAATACACACCTCGAAATAATTGTACCCAAGACAATAAGTGAATCACACAAGGCCACAGTGTCCTGTGTGAAGAGAGGCAAGGAGAACAAAGGAAAGAGAAGTATTGGAAAATGTTTCTTTTTTTAAATACTTACTTCTTCTAAGCTGTTTACAAAGTCATCATTCAAAATAAATACTAGTTGGCTCCCTAATTATTCAATTACTAGATTGTTCATGTGATGAGGAGTTCATGGACACACAACCATGAAGTCAAGGTGAAGGAAATAGATCTTAATCATGTGGTCTAATCTTTCAGGGATACACAGCAAACATTCAAATAAACGTATCAACCCCCCATGTTAAAGACCAATTGTTTTTTAATGACTGTAATTTATGTTAAAACACAGAAACGTTTATAATATTTTTTAAAATGTCAGCTAGTAGTTTGCTTTGTGAATTCATTTTTCTAGCATATTCTAAAACTGAGTTTCTCCCCAAAATTATGTGCTAATTTACAAATAGTATAAGTAAACAGACATTTTAATTATTTTATTTTATTGCTTTTATTAAAGTCATGATGATCATTTTATTTCCTAATCCATTTAACTAACCTATGGGTTTTTTTGTTTTGTTTTGTTTTTGTTTTTTTGCTTTTGTTTTTTAACCAGGGAATTGAGGATATTTAAACTCATTATTGAAGGATGTATTTGACTGCTGGACTTTATTTGGATGTTTGCCATTTATATTCTTAGCGCTACTATATGCTTCTGTGTTTATAGCTTCATTTGTTTTCTTTCTATACTCTCTTGTCTATGCTTTTTCCTCTCTTGATCTTTAGTGCATCTAAAATATGGATATATTAGTTGCAATTAATACTGAGTTTTAAATTAATTAATATTGAAATACAAAACAAGCATTTTAGGTAAAATTTTAACGCTAAATATTATCTTAAAGTAGAAAATGAAGTCAATAAAATTCTATTTTGACTTCATATCTATATTTGAGAGTATATACACGACAAGTTTGAATAAATTCCATTGCCTACTCCTCCTGTTCTATTCCACGTCTAGCTCTCTAACCTCAGTAGAAATATTCTATTCTGGTTTCATTTTGTTTGTTTTTAATTTGTTTGTTTATTTAAACCCATTGAGTTTCTTTATTACTGACAGTATGTGCGATGGTGTAGGCGCATTTACTGGGTCCTGAGAGGCAGTACCCTTGACTGAAATGGAATTTTCTTCTAGTAGAATTTTTCAGATTGCTAACTGATCCTCAGATGGGCTGAAATATTGTGCTAATCACCAGCCTCCCTGGTATTACGTTGTCTGGCTTTATCTTGTACAGACCTCAAGCTTCCTGTCCCAACTGCCATGAGTTCATAGTGGCAGCTGCTCTGCAGTGTCCAGAAGACAGCTTTCCCTGTAGTCACAAACCACAGTTTGCCCTCACAATCACTTTGCCCTTTTACTGTAGTGATCGCTGAGACTTGGGAGGAAGGGGTGCCTTAGCAACACTGGTTTTGTGATGGAAACCATGAACAAAGCTAGCCCGAGGAGGAAAGGATTTCTTTGGCTTATACTTCCATCACTGTTCATCCTTGGAGGAAATCAGGACAGGAGTTCAAGCAGGGCAGCAAAACTAGAGGCATAAGGTAATGCAGAGGCCATGAATGGGATCTGTTTACTAGCTTGCTCATGGTTTGCTAAGCCTGCTTTCTTATAGAAAGTCTGACTAATAGTCCACAGGAGCCCACTCACAATGGACTGTCACCTTGCACATCAACTACTAATTAAGAAAATACCTACAGGCATGCTTACAACCTGATCTTATGGAGACATTTTTTTCTTGAATCTTTTTTATTAATTAATTTATTTTACACTCCATATTTTATCCCCCGCCCCCATTGTCCACCTTCCAACTGTTCCACATCTCATACCTCCTCCCTACCCCTTTGTCTCCATGTGAATGTCCCCACATGACCCCTAAATTCCCTGGGGCCTCCAGTCTCTCAAGGGTTAGGTGCATCACCTCTGAATGAATATAGATCTGGAAGTCCTCTACTGAAAATGTGTTGGGGGCCTCATATGAACTGGTGCTGGCTGACTGTTTGGTGGTCCAGTGTTTGAGAGATCTCAGGGGTTCAGATTAATTGAGACTGATGGTCCTCCTACAGGGAGGCCTTTGTCCTCAGCTTCTTTCAGTCTTCCCTAATTCAAAAACAGTAGTCAGCTGCTTCTGTCCATTGGTTGGGTGCAAATATCTGCATCTGACTGTTTCAGCTGCTTGTTGAATCTTCTGGAGTGTGGCCATGCTAGGTCCCTTTTTGTGAGGGCATGGGGGCATTTCTAAAGGAGGATCTCTCCTCTCTTTAATGACCCTTGCTTGTGTGAAGTTGACAAACTATTCAGCACAAGAGATGTGATACACATACCCCAATTAGGAAACAGCACCCCACAGTTAAGAAAAAATATACAATGTTATATGGATGCTTAATCTAAAGATAAACAACACACAAGACGAACACTTAAGAATCACAGCCTTCAGGGATTCAAGTGAGGGATGGGGTTGCCATCCCACAGTCACATCTCTGACCCATAATCGTTCCAGTCTGAAAGAATTACAGGGATGTAAATGGAGAGAAGCAGAAGGAAAAGAAGGTCCAGCAATAGCCTTAAAGTGGGATCAAGGGGAAGTCCCAAAGCCTGACACTATTACTAAGTGGAGACATGGAGAGCTCACAAAAAGGGATCTATCATGACTGCCCTCCTGAAGACCAAACAAGCAACTGAAAGAATCAGATACAGATATTTGCACCCAACCAATGGACAGAAGCAGCTGACCCCTAATGTTGAATTAGGGAAAATTAAATGAAGCTAATGAGAAGTGGGATCCTGTAGGACGACCAGCAGTTTCAATTAATCTGGACCCCTGGGATCTCTCAAACATTGGACCACCAAACAGGTAGCATACACTAGCTGATGAGGCCCCCCAACACACATTCAGTAGAGGACTCCTGGGTCTGTGTTCTTTCAAAGATGATGCACCTAATCTGCAAGAGACTGGAGGCCCCAGGGAGTTTAGAGGTCAGGTGGGGTGGGGGTGGGGTCATCCACATGGAGGAGAGGGGGAGGAGGTGTGGGATGTGGAGCAGTCAGAGGGTGAATGAGGGGGCAGAAAATGGAATATGGAGTGTTAAAATAAATTAATTTTAAAAAAGATAATCAAAACCTTTAATAAAAAGGCAAAACATTTCAGAGTAGTCCAAGTCTTTTCATTCTTATAAAATCATGGTTTAAAACATATATAAAACATTATGTATAAAACTAAATACTAATGAGGACTTTTACATACTTAGTGTAAATTAATATGTTTATCAGCGTGTAGTAACTGTTTTGCTATAACACATTATTTAAACAGAAATTTGATGACTTATTTATTATTTCATTTCTAGGAAGGAGTTCATGATAAAGCTCCTATTTATCAGGTTAACCCTGTAGGCATGAAGGTTATTCATGACAAAGTTTAAATCTAATGGCGTTTGTCACTTAACTCAGTGTTAATTACTCTACAGCTGTGCCAACAGTGTTCCCTATGCACCTTCACATACTTCTCTTGAATACATAATACACAACACATAATTACAAGCAGATTATCCATAGAGACAACATGAGCTTCATAACGTGTCATTTCAAAGTCCTCGTATTGTAGCTGGGGTGGAGGAGAGAGACACAGAGGGAAGCGTGACATTAAAGCTTGTCTCCTACACAATATCATGACTGCCAGCCTATTGAGAGATTAAGGTGATAATTTTCCTCCTCCTCTTGGGTAAAGTTACAGAGATGAATGCTTACTAATAAATCTACTTTGACCAAAGTACATTTCAATCTAAAGGCTTTGGCTCAACTTTGCTGTAAATCTTACAGCTACCACATTTTTGTTGCCTTTAGTTGTATTAAAACTGTCTACTGAAAAAAAATCAATGACTTCCTCCTTTATGAAGCCACAAAATGAGACATTTTGTTTATCCAGACAGAGAGAGAGAGATGCACACTGGCAGCTGTTCCCTGAGGTCCATTCCTATTCTCTCCACCAAAGGATGAGAAACTATTCTCATCACAGATTGTGTCTCTTTTCCAAGCATTTGTACAAATACACACAATAAAGTATCAGGAAAATGTAGAAAGCATAAATTGGAAACCTCTGATTATTAAGGACAGGAGAAACTTTTTGCAAAAATACTGCAAGGAGTCATCTCCAGGTCACTGCCAGTTATAGCTTCCTGGTGCAGATACCAGAATATTGAAACCTCTGCATCTTTCATGAGACACTTGGATTTGTTTCTTAATATATGAAATTAAGAATTAACACTTTAGAAGTATTTAATTTTACTCATCAAAATACAAGTGAAATTTCACATTTGATAAGTCTATACAAATATATCATACAATATTCTATACTCTCCAAGCAATATTACTAAATCTGCCCTACCTAAGAATGCCACAGACACTTTTCTTTGGTTTATTTTTTGTTCATACATGTGGGAACATGCTTGCCATGCCACACCTCGCTTATCCCATACAAAAGGTGTTTCTGGAACAATCCATGATATTGGGACGTATTCTTTCTCATGGATGAATAGTGTTTCATTGAACAGATACTTCATTTCAAGCTCCGCTGACATGGAATGACAAGTTTACCAGCCTGATTCTCTTAGGAGAAGAAAATGTGTTTCCATATTTGAAACAATACATAAAACATAGGCTTTTTATAGCCCTTTAAAAGCAGATGATATGATAGTATATATAAGTGACCCTAAAAATTCCACCAGAGAACTCCTAAAACTGATAAACAGCTTCGATGAAGTAGCAGGATATAAAATTAACTTAAACAAGTCAATGGCCTTTCTCTACACAAAGGATAAACAGGCTGAGAAAGAAATTAGGGGAACAACACCCTTCTCAATAGTCACAAATAATATAAAATACCTTGGTGTGACTCTAACTAAGGAAGTGAAAGATCCGTATGATAAGAACTTCAAGTCTCTGAAGAAAGAAATTAAAGAAGATCTCAGAAGATAGAAAGATCTCCCATGCTCATGGATTGGCAGGATCAACATTGTAAAAATGGCTATCTTGCCAAAAGCAATCTTGTAATTGAGGAAAATACATAGTAAATAAATAAATAAAATAATAAAACTAGTACTTAAGAGATTAAAGAAATAAAAATAAATAAATAAATGATTTACTCAATCAAAGTCATAATTTTCATTTTAATGATGTGTTGAACATGTGGTTCTCATTTCTTTCACTGCATGATATTTGTACTATGCAATAATTTGCATTTAAATCCTTCTGATTTATTGTATGTAAAAAGGTAAGCTTTTATACAGCTACATGGAATTTGAAAAGTCATGCAAGAATTATTAAAAGAAACATTTCTCCAGAAAGGATTATCTGGGGCATAGGTTGATGGAATTTATCTTTATCTTCTCTTGTTTTTAACATT
Organism: Mus musculus; assembly: GCF_000001635.26. Taxonomy (NCBI): domain Eukaryota; kingdom Metazoa; phylum Chordata; class Mammalia; order Rodentia; family Muridae; genus Mus; species Mus musculus. The sequence continues at coordinate 36,779,448 of NC_000070.6, forward strand.
ATTTTTGTAATAACTCTGTAACTTTTGTAATTATAGAAAATCTCTTATAAAGATCATTATAAATATGGAAGTTTCACCCACATATTTGTGATAAGCATGTGCTGTTCTACTAACCACCAGGTCTTAGACTTCCCGAAAATCAAAAATCCCTCAGCTAAATAAAGCATTATTATTAACATAGTTGAATAATATTACTAGAATATAGAATACTCTTCATCAGCACAATATGTAAATGGCACAACACCCACAAAGCAGAGAATATTTTAAGAATATAAATATTCGTTATGAGTGTTTCTTAATATAAAGTAAAGATGTTATATCATAATTCAACTAATGCTAAATTGGTAGTTGTTTCATTAAGAAAATTCACAATCAGGAAAGAGTAAAAACTACAATACCAACAAATAGCATAGTAAAGAGCATAGGAAATAGAGAGAAAAAATACGCAGATTAAAGAACTGATCATTATATTTTCTCAGAAGCATGGTTCTTCTATAAAGGAAGGATTGAGTATGTAAGACAGAGGTGGTCAGGCAAATAGCGAGATAGACAAGATTATTCCTTTCCTACATTTTCTGAGTAGTACAAATCAAATTCATTTATAGCACATAACATTATATGCCATATTACAATGAGTTGAAATACTGCTTCTTGCCTCATTGACAATCATTCATCTGTCACCAAATGTGATGATACTAAATTCATGTTAATTCTAAGAGGATTTGAAGAAGCTCTATATGTTAAGTAACCAATACTTGACATATGTAGGAATACTCTCCCTCCCCCCCTTTTTTTTGTTTTGTTTTGTTTTGTTTTTGTTTGGTTGGTTTGGTTTGGTTTGGTTTAGTTTGGTTTGGTTTGGTTTGGTTTGGTTTGGATTGGTTTTTCAAGGCAGGGTTTCTTTGTATAGCCCTGGCTCTCCTGGAACTCACTCTGTAGACCAGGCTGGACTCTAACTCAGAAATCCACCTGCCTCTGCCTCCCAAGTGCTGGGATTAAAGGTCTGTGCCACCACGCCCAGTTATCTCCCACTTTCAAGAAGAAATGTATCCAGTGGAAGTCAGATGGTTCCTAAAATTTATGATTTCTTGGAATATTTTTGCTCTCGTCCAAATTTGCTATACAAAAAAAGCATTTGAGGCTATTATAGAAAACAATTAATCTATAAGATATCACATCTAGTGTCAGCTGAAAACTATTTGATCATCTGTTTCAAAAGGTTTGGTCAGTATTATCAAATTAACAAAAAAGACTTCTAGTATATATGAGGGCAGATAACAGTGAGGAAGAGGGGTGTGTTGCAGATATGGAATGACACTTTGGAAGAAGAATTTGGGATGGCTCTAGGTACACTCCATGTTTATGATCCCAAATTTCAGATTTAATATGGGGAGATGACATTATCTATAGTATAGTTTAAATGAGTCATGACTGTTGATATCAGTACACAGTAAGAATGATTTGTTAATTATTATTAGATGCCCCAAAATGTACTATATAAATCAACCTTTAAGACAGGCAAAAAAAAAAAAAAAATAGCCTTGTGGTCATTGCCCATCCATCTCCTACATTATAAAAATAGTTATCTAGTATCTAGAAACCTAGTCATCACTCAGGATGATATCCTCCAAATCCATCCATTTGTCTAAGAATTTCATAAATTCTTTTTTAATATCTGCATAATACTCCATTGTGTAAATGCACCACATTTTTGTATCCATTCCTCTGTTGAGAGACATCTGGGTTATTTCCAGCTTCTGGGTATTATAAATAAGGTTGCTAGTGGAGCATGTGTCCTCATTACATGTTGGAGCATCTTCTGGGTATATGCCCAGGAGTGGTATTGCTGGGTCCTCAGGTAGTACTATATCCAATTTTCTGAGGAACTGCCAAACTAATTTTCAGAATGGTTGTACCAGTTTGCAATCCCACCAGCAATGGAGGAGTGTTTCTCTTTCTCTACATCCTTACCAGCATCTGCTGTCACTTGTGTTTTTGATCTTAGCCATTATGACTGGTCTGAGTTGGAAACTCAGGGTTGTTTGATTTGCATTTCCCTAATGACTAAGGGTGTTGAACATTTTTTTTAGTTGATTCTCAGCCATTCAGTATTCCTCCATTGAGGATTCTTTGTTTACCTCTGTACCCCATTTTACAAAAGAACACACATCATATAAACTCACTGATAAGTGAATATTAGCCCCAAAATTCGGAATACCCAAGATACAATTCACAAAACACATGAAACTTAAGAAGAAGGAAGATCAAAGTGTGGCTACTTCAATTCTTCTTAGAAGGGGGAACAAAATACCCATGGAAGAAGTTGCAGAGACAAAGTGTAAAGGAGAGACTGAAGGAAAGGTTATGCAGAGACTGCCCCACTTGGTGATCCATCCCATATGCAATCACCAAACCAAGACACTATTGTGGATGCCAATAAGAGCTTGATGACAGGAGCCTGATATAGCTGTCTCCTGAGAGGCTCTGCCAGCACTTGACAAATACAGAAGAGGATACTCACAGCCATCCATTGGAGGGAGCACAGGTTCCTCAATGAAGGAGCTAGAGAAAGGACCCAAGGAGCTGAAGGGGTTTGCAGCCCCAGAGGAGGAACATCAATATGAACTAGCCAGTACCTCCAGAGCTCCCTGGGACTAAACCACCAACCAAAGACAACACATGGTGGGACTCATGGCTCTAGCTGCATATGTAGCAGATGATTGCCTAGTTGGTCATCAATGGGAGGAGAGGCCCTTGGTTCTGTAAAGGTTCTATGCCCCAGTATAGGGGAATGCCAGGCCCAGGAAGCAAGAGTACATGGGATGGTGAGCAGGGGTAGGGGGTAGGGGATTTTCAGTGAGGAAACTAGAAAAAGGGATAACATTTGAAATGTAAATAAAAGAAAATATCTAATAAAAAAAGAAAAAGAAAGAAACCTTGTCATCCTTAACATCTATCCTTAGCCTGGTAGTAAGTTGAAGATAAAGACACATGTATTTACACAAAGACTAACACATGACATCTTTAAAATCATTTACTTTTGCCCTTTAAACATCAGGAAACACAGTATTCTGGGAGCAAATGTAGAGGGCCAGTGAGTGCTTCAAACTACTCTTTTGTATACACACTAGATGGATATGGGTGGAAGCATCCTCCTTTCTCAGATTTATCAATTTATTGCCCAAGCCTGGGTATTTCGAACACCTGAGGCAGTGATGTACTCTAAGCATCCGAAGGAATATGAAGTTCAAGGAAAAGCAAGCTTTCACATTTTGTGACAAATAAAATGATTTTCACGTACTTCCTAAACCTCTGAACTGTATTAACAGCCATTGGACAGGATCAGAAAAACAGCCACTCACAACTGTGATGGAAGAACTTTCCAAAGTAAAATCATGTGCTAACTAGTATTGGCGTAAGGGGCCAGTTCTAAATGTGTTGTCTTTTGAGAAAAATGTAAGATAATGGTGACTATTCTATAGAATGATAGTGCATTTGTTATTTTTTATTCACTTTACATGCTGATCACACACCCTCTCTCCTCTCTTCCCAGTACCACCCTTACAATCCCCCTTCCCATTCTTCCCTCCCTTTCCCAGAGAAGGGGAGTCCCCCTTTGGTTCCACTCTACCCTGGGGCATCTAGTCCCAGCAGGATTAGTCACATCCTCTCTGTATGAGGCCCAACCAGACAACCCAGGAAGGGGAAAGGAGATCCAAAGATAAGGAACAGAGACAGCACTGCTTCACTTCTTAGAGGACCTCCATGAAGACCAGGCTGTACATTTGATGCCAATATGTAAGGGGTCTATGTACAGCTCCTACATCCACCCTAGTAGGTGCCCAAACTCTGAGTCCCCATGGTCCCAGGTTGGTTGACTCTGTAGTTTTTTTTTTGTGTTGTCTTTGACCCCTCTGATTTACTTACTTCTATCCCCCACTCTTCAATAACAGTTCCTAGGCACTGTCTGATATTGACTAAGGCTAATTTTAGGGTTGCCACAGAAACTTTTAGTTTAATATATAGCAAATTTACAAAGATATCTTGTCATTTTTCAAGGAAAATATATCAACAATCCAAAATGTATCTACATTAAAATAAGCACAAAACTTTAAAAAGAAAACCAGTTTGAAGTGATGAAATTCACAGGTTTTATAATTTATATTTTAAAATTTATAGCTAATTTTAAAATAAAGAAAAATGTAAAAGCCACATTTCTATAACTCCCTAACTAGCTTTCTCGATTTCAAATTACACCAGTGTTGAGTTGTCTTATTTCTGTCTTACTCAGACCCAATTTCTAATCTAGTCTTTTCAGAATCCAGTATTAAATGCATTTGTTTTTCCTTGGGTTTCTCTATTATTTCTCAGTCATATTTTGTCTTTCACAGTCTTGACACTTTTGAAAAGTAACTTTTATGTAATGCATTTGATTTGATAATATCTTTCCTACATTTCACCATAATTAGTCTCTCCCTCTCCTCTCCTCTCCTCTCCTCTCCTCTCCTCTCCTCTCCTCTCCTCTCCTCTCCTCTCCTCTCCTCTCCTCTCCTCTCCTCTCCTCTCCTCTCCTTTTCCTCCTCCTCTCTCTCTCTCTCTCTCTCTCTCTCTCTCTCTCTCTCTCTCTCTCTCTCTCTCTCTCTCTCTCTCTCAAGTTTGCAGTGTTTCTGGGTCTTGCTAATGGTGCAAATGGTGATGTTAGCATAATAAGAAAGGTTATGTTAGCATCTGCAGTGATTTCCCCCTTTAAGTCATACTTTTAGAAAGATATTTTATGAATAGAAACACTACCAGTAGGCATGCACTATAAGTGCCTGAAAATTTTTAATGAACCTTTCTAATCACTGTAACCTAACCACACTCAGCACATGTCTAGAACTGATGATCCTTCAGTGTTGCTAATGTCCTGTGCAGTCACGGGTCACAGCGCAGTTGTTATTACTGGTGTGCCCTCATTCTTGTTTCTCATTTCTAGTGACACAAATGAACAAGACCTACCCTTACAGAGTGATAGCATTCATTCATGCCTTCCTTCCTTATAATTTTTAGAATACACATAGAATGGAATCATCTTTTAAAATGGCCCTAAATTTCAATTATTGGGAAAAACACTGAATTGTAAGTGATCAAAAATTATTGGCATAGTGGTGTTTTATTGTATGCATAGAATTCTAAGGAGAATTTCTATGGGTCATTTGTAATTTCTTTGTTGGAAGAAGATGTTATTACAATTTTTAGAACCACCTTATCCACACTCACCTCTCCTTTATTAGCAGAGGCTGATTCTAGCCTAGCAGTTTGACTTCTAATCTGTGTTAAAATATTTGGACAGGAAAAAACTATAGCCAATGAAAATCACAGAATAGCATTGTGAAACCTGGATGACACATGAGAATAGTGAACCAAATGTCAGAGTACAAGTTCGGAACCCATCAAAACTGCATCATAAAGGAAACCACTTTAAATTTACATCATAATTAAAAACTAAAACCCCTATTCTTCTATTCTCATATCATTTCTACCCCTACCTAGGTGCTTTCCAAGACAATCCATTGGGAAAGCTGTGTTTTCCATTGTATTGGTTCCTGAATTCTCTATAGGTTCATATTTTATTCTACTATCCTGCATTTTCAACCTTCTTCTGGGTTGATCCTGAAAGGAAGACCTTCTTCCATGGGGTTGTATCTGTTTTACTTATTGCTACTCTTATCTTGAAAAACAAGAGAAGCCCAATCTTGAAAATAAGTTTCTGACTTGAGTTGTGACTTTGAATTTTTTTGACTTCTATTAAAAACTGTGTTATCCAGCTATTTATAGGGCTTTTATTTATGATGACTGCTATTTGGCATATAGATGAGGTTGAAATGTTTTAATAACTGGAAACACTATCATTATCACACCAATTCACAGCAAATGATTCACTAAAATTTGAGTCAAAAGGTTTAATTCATGGTTTGGGTACTGACTCACGTGTAAGCTGGACTAAGATGCCAAATGCAACCTATAATTGTTTCATCATATGAAAGGGAAGACGATTTTCCCTGCACTGATTTCAGTGGGATCATGAGAGTAAAGGGTCACTAGTCAGATATACTGGCTGAAGTTACAATAACAAAATAAATGCCATTACCTTAATATGCATGCTTTATAAGATCATTGTGTGAACTACATATTCAATACTTTCTACAGTTTATGAGAAATTGTGATTACCCTCTATTCGTTAAATAAACCAGTGTATATAAAAATTGTTTGAAAAAGACTCTACCTATTAAATTGTAAGACATTAAATAAAATATCTTTAAAAGTATACACAAATATATAGAACATAAAACACATTTATAAGTCATATATGCATCTAGATAAATGGAACGTTATTTGAAGAGTAGTGACTGTATATAACTTGATATTCAATATACTATATAAAACAAATATTAAGATCTGTTTTAACATGAATTTTTACATATCAGTGGGCTGAACCATTAGTATCTATAAGCAAATGAAGAAAAAATGAGGTCCCATTCGAATGGCCTAGGATGTATCTACTGATTAACTTTGACAGGGAACATACAACACTGCAAATACTGGAGTTGGAAAAAACACAATTTAAAGATAGCAGCTATAAAAATCACTTGTGTCACCTTTTCTGCAATGCCCCTATTCCTTCATACAGAGAGGCTTTCCTTGTTCCATTACAAAATAAAAGCCTCATGAGTATGCCTCTCACCCTTCCTCTGATAAATACTTTGTTCTAAACTCAAGTGCTTTTATCACCAGCTGTTTTAAGGCAGCCACTTCAACATTAATCATTAAAACAGAGTGCTATAAAGCGGTACTGAGATGAGCAAATTTAGAAGAATGTTCTTCTCTCTTCTAGTCTGTTTATAGCTGTGTGATGGGTAAGATCTGAATCCTTCATGTCTGCTGCTTCTGACACATACAGACATAACTTTAGGAACTTTCCTGGTGTATCCTTTACAAAAATTAAAGTTCTTGTAATTGTCTTTTTGCCCCTAGCTTAGAAAAATGAACCATAAATAACCTGTAATGGCACAGATAATGATCTTTAACTATCATTCTTAATGTAGTCAATATTTTTTTTATTTTCATTTTAATTCTACAAAATAACTCATTTTCACTGTATTAGTAAAACTCATTAGGTGTTTTAATAATAAAATCATGTCATGCTATGGTGAGTGTTAAGTACATATAAAAATGAAAATTTAAGTACATGGTTCATCTTTTTAATTATCAGACTGGATATCAAAAACTGAATATGTCCTCACAGCAACCAGATGAAGGCTCTGCTCTTAAGATAAGGTGTGACCAGATGATGAAGGTCACACTAAATGTAGTCAGTGATCATAAGGCAGAGTGTAGCAAAATGTATTAATGACTAATCTCTGGAAAAATAGCCTGTTTTCATTTTGTTAGGAAATAGTTTGTATATGAAAATTTGGAGGATATAGTCTCCCCTTAACAAAAATGGCTCTTACCACAAGTTATGACCTGGATATTGGTAAGGGTGGAGGATAGAGAGGCAAGAATTGAGTGTAAAGGAGCACTATACAGAAAAGCTTGCCATCAAAACCAAGCAACTTGCACTGGAATAATAGAGTGTGGTGCCTACATGGAGAATGGGGAAGAACAGAAGTATTAAATGCTACTGAAGAGGACAAAACCTTTGAGATCTAAACACTATAAAAACTCATTATCAGAGAGCCAAAGGATCTTAATTCTGATTTATTCTTCGCCATTTTACCTTTAATTTATTTTACTAGAAAATGCAGAGGAACATAGAAACTGTTAGGAAACTGAAGATGGATAAAATAAGATTATGAACGTTTGAAAACTCTAAGAATTTTTTTTTAAGAAAGGAAGTTAGGAAAATAAAATAGCATGCTCATTTCTACTAAAATGAAGCTGATTTACTGCTTTATAGAATCAAAATTGATAATGGAAGCATACCATGTATATATAGACTTGTGCATTGCTATTCATTTATTTATAGTTTGCAGGTGTTATATCACTTTTTTTAAACTATGGCTGGTTTCCATTTTGGGGGGGGGTGATTGTTCAGGTGATGTTATCTTTGTACAAGACTACATGTATGTGCTTCTAGGGCCACCTTGTTAATTTATCTGGACCAAAGTAAACTATTAATGAATATTTCTTCATGTAAAACAAATATTTTAAAAGTACTTTTTGACGATAAAATTATGAAAAGCACAAAATATACAGATAAGTACATAGCACAAGAAATTCATATAAAGAGTATGTGATTTCTAAATAGAGAAGATTTAACCATGTAGCTTAACATGATTATGAAGCATTTTAAAAGATTTTGTTTTATTTTAATGATATATGTATAATTAATTATTTTGTTGAGATTATATGTACATCACCTTATTTTTGTTCCTCCAAACTCTTCCATATAATTTCCTGTTTCTCTTTCAAATTCAGGGCTTCTGGTTCATGAATTGTTGTTACACATACTCACATACACATCATATGTACAAACTGCTCAGTCTATATGATGTTACATGTATCTGTGTTTTCAGGGTTGAAACTTTGGTATTGGGTAACCAAATACTATCCTCTTCTCTTTTTCTCATCATACCATAGTTGTCTGTAGTTCTTTGGTAGAGTTAATTCCTTGTAAACTGCTTCCACCATATATCCAATCAACATATTTAATTACGAAACACATGAAGCTCAGGAGGAACGAAGACCAAGGTGTGGATACTTTGCCCCTTCGTGGAATTGGGAGACACCCATGGAAGGAGCTACAGAGACAGAGTTTGGAGCAGAGACAAAAGATTGGACTATCTAGAGACTGCCATACGTGGGGATCCATCCCATAATCAGTTTCCAAACAGTGACACCATTGCATACACTAGCAAGATTTTGCTGAAAGGACCCTGATATAGCTGTATTTTGTGAGATTATGCCTGGGCATAGCAAACACAGAAGTGGATACTCACAGTCAGCTATTGGCTGGATCACCGGGCCCCCAATGGAGGAACTGGAGGAAGTACCCAGGGAGCTGGGGGGATCTGCAACCCTATAGGTGGAACAACAATATGAACTAACCAGTACACCCCCCCCCCCTCCCAGAGCTCATGTCTCTAGCTGCATATGTATCAGAAGATGGCCTGGTCGGCCATCAGTGGAAAGAGAGGTCCATTGATAGTGCACACCTTATATGCCTCAGTACAGGGGAACACCAGGGCCAAGAGGTGGGAGTGAGTGGGTGGGGGAGTGGGTGTTTGTGGGGGGAATTTGGGGATAACATTGGAAATGTAAACGAAATAAATACCTAATAATAAAAATAAATAAATAAATAAATACATACATACATAAATAGATAGATAGGTAGATACATACATAAAAACAAACAAACAAAGAACCAAAACAAAACCTCAAGTGACAGCACATGCTGGCGAGAAACACTCCTCCATTATTGGTGGGATTGCAAGGTAGTACAACTCTGGAAATAAAGCTGGCAGTTCTTCAAAAAATTAGAAATAGTTCCACCTGAAGAACCAGCTAGACAATTCTTGGGCATGTACAAAAATGATACCCCACCATACCCCAAGGACTTGTGCTTCACTATGTTCCTAGCAGCCTTATTGTCAGAAGCTGGAAACAACCCAGATGCACAGAATACCTAGGATACAACCCACAGAACATAAGAAGTGTAACAAATAGAAAGGCCCAAGTGAAGATGTTTCAGTTCCACTTAGAAGAGGGGAGGAACTAATCATGGGATGCAGAGGGAAGAAGGGATCTAGGTGGGAAAGCGAAGGGGGAGGTGAAAGGGGAACAAGATCAGATATGGGGGCTGGGAGAAAAGTCCAGAGGGCCAAGAGAATGAATGGAGATAAGCAACATGTGTGGTTGGGGTTGGGGGAGCTCTTAAAATTACCAAGACCAGGGAAGTGAGAGACTAAGGACACAATGAGGGTGACCTTAGCCAAATTTTTGAACACTGGGGAGGGGGAACTCGACGAGCCTACCTCCAGTAGATAGACAGGGCCTCAAGCAGAGGGATGGGGTTACTAACCCACAGTCAAAATTTCTGGCCCAGAGACTGAAGGAAGGGTGGTCCAGTGACCAATCCAACTTGGGATCCATCTCATGCGAGGTCACCAAAGCCTAAAACTATTACTGACACTAATGTGCTTACAGATGGGAGCCTGGCATGGCAGTACTCTGAGAGCCCATAATAGCAGCTGGCTAAGACAGAATCAGGTACTTACACCCCACCATTGAACTGATGTTGGGACCCCTATAGTTGAAGTAGGGAAAGAATTTAAGAAGCTGAAGGGGAGATTATGGGAAAGACAGCAGTCTCAATTTACGGAGCACCCTGGGAGATTCCAGAGTCTGAGCCACCAACCAGTTGAATATATGGGCCAGTTGGAGGCAACTGGCACAAATATAGCAGAGATGTGCCTGGTCAGGCCTTAGTGGGACATGTACTTAATCCTCTAGAGACTTGAGGCCCCAGGGAAGAGGGAGATCTACTGGGAGGAGCAACCTTTCAGAGGCAAGGGGGGAGAAGGGATGAAATGAGGAACTGTGGGAGGGGTACTGAGGGGAGAAGAGTAATTGGAATGTAAATAAATAAAATAATAAAAATTGAAAAAATTAATTATGTGCCGTCACTTTAAATTATTTGACTTTGGGATTAATGTGGAACCACAAATTAACATTACAAACTTTATAAAGTTTAGACTAGACATTCAATCAGCTATGAAGGGAATATTCTGATGTATCTACTACCCAGATCTAGAAATGTAATATTCCAGTACCCAGGAGTATGACTTCATATTTCTCCTAACAACAATCCTCTTTCTTATAATCATGTTTTATTTTGATTTGCAGCAACAAAACTTTTTCAACTCATCATAAACCCTATATAACCATAATAACTCATTATATACTGTTTATACATTTCAATTTACTTGTTATGATTATCGATATTCTCCCATGTACATATCCATGGATCCAATTAATTCATTTTAATATGATATATATGGATGGGAATTTAATATGAGATATATAACAATTTTATTGTTGATTGGTTATTTTTTTTAATAGCTTGAGTTGTAATGAATAACGATCCCTTCTTTGAAGGTAAATGGACTGTATTGGGCATATTATTGAATTATTTCCTTGGAGGGGGAAAAACTTTTGATGCTGATCAAACCTGAATCAATATGTTTGCTAGGCCAATAAAAATTCAGTCCTCGTTTTAATTAATATGGCAAAGTTATATTTGTTAATTTTTAATTGGTAGTACTAGGCATGGTTTGAAAGGGATCACCCTATTTGCACAACTCACTGTGAAAAAGCTTCTCCATTTCCACATTTAACTGTCTGTATTGCCTTCCTCCAAGTGTTAGTCTACAGGAGTTCGTCAGTGAGAATTTAAAATGTCTGTGCTCCATCACTCATAGGAATGTACAACTCTTGCTAATAAAAGCAATGACAGCATTAATCATCACTAAAGAATCTTCACCTTATTGCCCAGCACCTTCTACTAAGATTCCAATTTCACATCAGGTCTCTCTATATCTTCTCCAACTTTCCATTATTGCTTTGCACTTACTTCTCAGTTTTCTGTGCTCTGTCCTGCAAGTTTTTCCCCAAATGCTCTTCGGGCTCACTGAAATCTTCTCCATCAACCTCTCACCTGCTGTGAATTCTCTGAAATCAGTACTTAACTTCTCAATTCTAAACTTTCTACTGCAGACTTTTAAAATGAAGTTTACTTTGTAATTCAGAATTGCCTCTTAAATTTTCAGTATTTTAGTTTGTCTCAATAACACAATCTCATCATTTTATTATCTGTATTTGAAAGTCCCAGGATTTTTAACATCAGTTATTCTGTTTAGGGATTTTGCTGGCTCTGGCCAATACATGTTATGCTTTGTTTGCTTCCTTGCAGTCTAAGGGATTAGCAAAAAGTGTGCAAATGATTTGAGACTTAAGAAAATACCTCCGTTATTCATATATAATTTCCATCTGGTTATTATTAACATGTTAGCTCAGGAATTACCACAAATACATGTTCACCAACTGTACCACATGCGTTAAGACAGGGAGACAGCAAGTACAACTTGTCCTCACATTACATAATGATTCAGTGTACATATTTGTTCAGTATCCCATTATGTAATAGAAATTGTCATGACATATTTTGCTTCAATATTCTTACACTCAACATTAATGTATAAAATACATTCATTTTCAATAAATACACTCATTTAAAAATACAATCATAGTTAAATTTCATTATAGCAGAATGATCTGGTCTATGCTGTTATATACCGCTAATCCACCGTGTCTCAAACCAAATTGTGGATGATTATCCAGCTCACTAATTTTATCATACTTCAGACGCAAATATGTGCCTCTGTAGTTCAGTGTAACTTTAAATTTTGGCTTAGTCATCTACCACCTGCACTCCTGATTTTTAGATTCTTTTAGATCTTTTCTCTTGAATTATTTCAGCTATTTTATTTTATGCTTATGTGGGTGTTTCATCTGCATATATGTCTATGCACCACTTTCTGCTTGAAGCCTATGAAGGGTGGACTAGAACATCAGATTCCCTGAGCAATGGGTTGCCATGAGCCATCATATGGGTAATAATGACTCTAACTCTGGAACACCCAATGCTCTTAACCACTGATCAGTCTCTCCTGTCTCATATTGAAGATTTCTTTGTGTGTTTTAGTTTCTCAGACCTTGAATTTTAACTGCTAATTGTACTATTAGTTTGTTGACACCTCAAAAATGATAGCTTTGTTCATTCAGTAGTTTTAGTTTGCTTTACTTAGAGATTTGGATTAAAGTACCTTGACCATCAATGCTCACAGGAAGTTACTAAATGTCTTGCTCATTCTCCTACAGTTTAGATTTTGTGTTTTCATGATAAACGTAGCACATGTATCATCCCCTGGCTGCGAGTGAGTGTGAAAGCTATGCCACCAAAGTGGGCAGGCGAAGCATTCCTTGCCACTTCCTCTTTTGTCTCTGGTGCCTTTCTCTGATTGAATCTGCAAGCAAGGAAATAAACCTCACCTTTCAGAACCAGTGTTGACTGAAAGAATATGGAAGCAAAATATGAAATGCTTGTTTAGAATTTAGACATTTTCAGATTTTGAAATATTTGTATGTAATGCTTAGCTCTACTACCTGAGTCAAGACAGAAATTCAAAATTCAAAACAAAATTTATTTTTGACTCACACACACACATGTCTGAAACACAAAGCACAATGGTAACGTGATAGAACATTTTCATTAACACGCATCATAGGGGGTCAAAGGTAGAATTCTCCAGTCAACACTAAAACACATTCTGGTTCTGAGGCATAACTGATTTATAGATTGATTATGGACACTAACTTGTATTCTTACTGTAATTCTATACTACGGATGAAATTCTGATTTAAAGAGATAGAGTATGCCCAACTTTACAATATTAAGATGAGTTTATGGTGTGACTTAAGTGAAAGTTTTTTGCTTACCAAAAATTTTCTAATCATTCCTATACTGTAAGAAATAAAGAATCAATACATTTTAAATAGAAATAAATGTTCCTTTGAAAATTTATGTTCACTCACTCATCCTTTAATTAATTATAATTTAACAAAGGAGAAAATTACTACACATGCCTTACATATGTCTGTCTATAAGCATAAGCATTATAAAGTTAATAAGATGAGAACTCCTAGGTGAAAAGTAACTTTATATAGAAGTCAGTGTGGTTGTTGAACTACACTGCACTCTATCTAGTGCATGGTTCTCACTGACAGTTTGGAATTTATAAATATATGGAAGAGAAGTAGCTGAGTAAGACTCTTATAAATGCTTCTGTCTTTGTTGCAAACCTGGTGTTCTGGAGAGCTCACCTGAAAGTGTTAAAACATGGAAGAATGGCAAACAGTTCAGCAGCTATTATAATGACTATGTACAGTGTGAGCATCGGTCTCACCACGTATCTACAAGGTTCATCATTTTCCAACTGTTTCTAAGGTTACATCACACCATCTCTATAGGATTGGGGAAGACTCTCCGTTAGTGGCATTAATCCCCGTCTTTGCCTGCTCCTAGGTGTCATTATATGTTCTATCTGTTCTGTCCAAAACACTGATGATTTCCTGCCACCCAAACTGTTTAGTTTGATACAGCCTATATATTAAGTTTAAAATAAAATCTGGGAACTGATCAGATTTCAACAGAATACTAAAAACGGTCTTCATTATATTTGCTTATTATTATGTTCTTTAATCTTTGTTATTTACAGTCCAGTCCTTATCCCCCTCCTGCCCCACCCTCTGACAGATCCCCATCACATTCCCCCTCCCCTGTCTCCAAGAAGATGTCCCCACCTCCACCCCCACCCCACCAGACCTTCCCACTCCCTAGAGCCTCAAGATGCTCAAGGGTTAGGTGTGTCTTCTCTTACTGAGTACAGACCAGGCAGTTCTCTGCTGTATATCAGCTAGTCTAAGTTCCCTGGTTGGTGGCTCAGTGTCTGAGAGATCTCAGGGGTCCAGGTTAGTTGAGACTGCTGGTCTTTTTTATGGGGTTGGTCTCTTCCTCAGCTTCTTACATCCCTTCCCTAATTCAACATGCGTCTCTGGCTTCTGTCCATTAGTTGGGTGTACATATATGCATCTGACTCTTTCAGCTCCTTTTTGAGCTTTTGGGGGGGGGGTCACAATGCTAGACTCCTATCTGTAAGCACTACATGGCATTATTGTCAGGCCTTGGAGTCTCCCCTTGAGATGGAACCCAATTTGGGCCTATCACTGGACCTCCTTTCCTTTAGTCTTTTCTCCATTTTTGTCCCTGTAGTTCTTTTAGACAGGGACAATTCTGGGTCAGTGTTTTTGACTGGGATGGTAACCACATCCCTCCACTTGATGCTCTATTTTTCTACTGGAGGCAGACTCTACAAGTTCCTCTACCGACTGTTGGGCATTTCATCTAAGTTTCCTCCCTTTGAGTCCTGAGTCTCGCTCACCTCCCAGGTATCTGGTACATTCTAGAGGGTCCTGTCACCTCCTTACTCCTAAGGCTGCCTGTTTTCATTCTTTCTGCTGACCCTCAGGCTTCACTCTTGATCCTCCCAATATCTGATTATATTCCCCCTTTCCCCTTCCTCTCCCCTCTCCACTATATTCATAGCTGGAAATCAAGTTGGAGGTTCCTCTGAAAATTAGAAATAGATCTACCTGAAAACCCAGCTATACCACTCTTGTGCATATACCCAAAAGATGGCCCACTATGACACAGAGCACATGCACCACTATGTTCATAACAGCCTTAATTGTGGTAGCCAGAAGTCAGAAACGTCTCATATGTCCCAAATGGAGAATGGATACAGAAAATGTGGTTCATTTACACAATGGAATATTACTCAGCTATTAAGAACAGGGACATCAGGAGTTTTGCAGGCAAATAGATGGAACTAGAAAATATCATCCTGAGTGAGGTAACTCAGATCCAAAAAGATATTCATGGAATGTACTCACTAATAAGTGGATATTAGCCAAAAAGGTAGAGAATAGCTAGGATACAATCCACATAACTCAAGAAGGGTAACAAGCTGAAGGGAGGACATGAGGAAGCCTCACTCCCACTTGGGAGGGAGAAGAAAGCAATCAGAGGGGACAGTGGGAAAGAGGACCTGGGTTTATTACAGTTGTAAATCAACTGCTCAGGTGAATAATTTCAATAATCAGAGGAAACAGAATAACAGCTACAGCTTACATTTATTCTTGGAAGTGGGCAACATCATTCATAAACATCTTCCTTCACAATGTTTATTTAGTTTATAATCTGAAAACATCACTCAAAGAAAATAGAATAGAATAGAGTTATCATATTAACAGAAGAGGAAACTAACAGCATTAAGATGTCTTAACTTAGATATTTCTCAACAGTGAGTATAAATGTTAACTGGCAACATCAGGAAAGCCATTGCTTCTTGGCATTGCTCATTAGGCATTGAATGGTCACACATTAGTCAGGTATCCATCACTAACTACTTAAAAAAGCATTAGTTACTGCTAACAGACTGTATTATGGGCCATCTTTACAGGTGCATCTAAATGAGCAGGCCACCAGCTGTGCAACTGGCTGCAAGTTTGTCTTGCTTCATTAAGCAGGGTTCTGAGAGTTTGAAAGATTAGGGTAGGCTTGCCTGTCACATACCCTCTTAGGGAGCAGAATCAGAGCACACATCCTACACTAGCATTATTGCCAATGCATCCTGAGTACCCACATTTAATATGGATTTAAACAGATTCCAGTTTGCGTTGGCTCTTTAATAAAGGAAAATGTAAAAATACAGTGTTTGTAAACTTACATAAATTATTTCAGATAATAGAGACATGCTCATGAGATAAAATATGTAATCAAGCAAAAATGTTTGTATTGTTCCCGTGAATGAACGGGAGTGTGCTCATGTTTGTGATGAATCCCTGGTGTAAGGAGGAGTTACAGCAAGTCCACCTCAGTGGAACCTCTGGAATTCAGTTTATGAGGAAGTGCTCTCAGGCATCATTTCCCTCCTTCAAAGAAGACTTCTTGAACAGCTGGACCCAATCTCTCTATTTCACTTTCTTCTGAATTTGTATAGCTTCCTTTCTTTATAACTATACTTTTTCCTGGTATTTTACACCCAAGTCCATTTCAGGTCTTTCAGGTTTTCTGTCCAAGGCCAACTCAATTTCAGCCCCCTCCCCCCAAAAAAATAAAAATAAAAATAAAGAAAAAAAAACCCTAGTTATGTTTAGTCAACTGCTCAGGTTGCACTCTGCAATGTATTCCACAGGCTTGAGTTTCACAGGCTTGTTCCCCAGTTGGTGGCAATATTTTGAGTGTATTGGAGAGTTGAAGCTGTAGTGCCTAGCTTCAGAAATCGGGTCATTAGGAGTGGGCCTATAATAGTTGTACTTACCCTTGTTTCTAGTTCTGAATGTTGGCCTGCAGCCCTTTTCAAATAGACCTTTCCCACTGTGAAGGGCTAAAACTTCTCAAGCCTTAAATCAAAGGAAACCTCGCATCCCAAGACATGCCTCTGCCAGTTTAATCATAGAAAGGCAAAGAAAATAGCACGCAAGCCATAGGCTTGTTTTATTTGAGTACTGTGCCTGAAAGTGCATCAATAAAGGACTTGCAGAAGAGTATAGTGGCTTGAAATGTCCCAACTCTGAACGAGTGGAAAGCTACTAAAAACAAGTGATGTATAATTACTTTATGAATTTGAATAATACCTGATAGCTTAGCTGCATGATTTTCCTTATTTTTCTTTTCCTTTTTTTTTCCTCCTGCTATTTCAATTCAAAAGATCTGAGGTTTACTTTAAGGATTTAAGTGGAAGAAATATTTATACAAAACCGTGTCTTAAATTTGTGTCCAGGTAAAATGCTAATTAAAAATATACACGATTGATTCCCTAACTATGTTCATATGATATTCTCTCTTCTGTTTGCATCTTCTGCTTTTATATAACTTTTTGCTCTTTTTTATATTATTGTGGAGCTGAATCTCATTGAATACTGAGGTTTCTTAGTCAGACAAATAGTTTCAGAATTTTAAAGTTACCATGGTATTTTGTAGTATAAAGGTGAAGAATAAATTTGGAATTTTTATTATAGGTAATTCACCAAATTATGAACTATAATCATCTTGTCGTGTGATATGTAATAACTACAGCTAAGCAAAGGAAATTTCATAGCTTTACAATAGCCATCTCCCATGTAGAATTGGATAAATGCCAAAAAACTATATCTACAGTTTAATAGTATTTTCTTGCTATATATTAATACCAAATGACTTTTCCCAATGACATTACACCTTAGGGTCTCTTCGATGTGTGGCTGTTGGAAAATTCAGTATATGCTTCTTTATTTAAAATGTCACACATGATTTTTATATGCTTTCTGAAGCATTGACACAGAAATCATTGAGAAGCTTATTTACAAAAATACAAGTGATACATCCTTTTATCGTTGGATGTACACAACACCATTAAGCATTAGAAAGATGAATATCAAAAGTAAAATGGACTATCATGATGCATCTGTCATTATGACTAAAAATCTGTATCACCAAATGCAAATATATAAAGAAAGTGGATGGCTCACACAATGTTAATGAAAACCTAGATATTACAGACACTTTGGAAACAGCTGATAAGAGTAAATACGAAATTACCATATGACACAGTAATGGCAAAATTTCAAAACTAAAAAGAATCAGTTAGTTAGAAATGGCTGTCAGATGACTATACAAGGAAAAATGGACAGGACAACATGAACAGCCTATATTATGACTGCATCTGTTTCAATTCACAGGGGTGATGTTTCACTACAATTTTCTAAGATGTTAACATTGGTTAGTATTCCTGTGTTTAGTTTTTAATGGGATCTTATCAACTGATCTCAAATGTAAAAGCTTAATAAAAAAACGAACCCAAAAGCAATTCAGCAAAGATGAATAAGTAGGAAGGCTAGGAGAACAATCATAATCCATATCGGTTATTTTTCATTTTTGTATGACAAGCCTAAAGAAGGAAAGCAATGAATTGGCTGAAATTTTAATCAAATCTGTAGAAAGGGTGCCAACAAAAGAATGTGGAGAACTAGATCGTCTTTCACGTGAATTTTCCTCTGACGGGGTTGGGAAAGTAGTGTAACTAACCTCTTCATTTCCTGAAGTTAGAGAATAAGGAGATCTTTGAGTAAACTACACACCTAAGATGGTTACAAGCACTCAGTGTGTTGGTATGGTCGCTAAGATCTCTTTCAATAGTCTAGCTCTCGAGACACATTACGTTCTATGAAACACTTGCTGCCATGTTTAGTTATAACATGCCGTGGTTGTGGAAATGAGAAATGTCCCTGATACGCTTGGGTATTTGAACACTTGGTTTCCATCTGAGGGTCCTGTGTAGGAAGGTTCAGGTAGTGCAGCCTTAGTGGTGGACAGACACCATGGAGGGCAGGCTTTGAGGTTATATATCATTCTATTTCCATTCAGACTCTGTGCTGTTGGTTTGGCTTTGAAGAGGGAACTCTTAGATTCCTCCTCCTGACATCACAATCGACACTTATTTCCAGCTCCCCGAGCATAATGGACTCAATGCTTTTGAAGCATGAGTCAGTACAATTTTGATTCTGCAATTTATTATTTTATTAGAGCAAAAGCATGTAAGACACATGTCAACTTTCTTTTCTCCCTTCCTTGATCCCTCCTTCTCTCCTTTTCTCTTCCTTCTTTCTTTCTTTCATGGGAATTGAATGTAGGCTTTAGTTCATGGTGGGCAAGAACTGAACTCTAAGATCCCTAGCTGCTAACATATCTTTTTTTTTTTTTTTCAATTTGGCCAGGCAAATTGAATGGCTGTATTGCTATATTACACACAATATAAAATATCTTACTATTGTACATTTCATTTACAAAGTATATTGTCATTCTTTATCTCTTTCTGTGTCCTGAGAAGAGTACCATAAACAGAATTGATTTTAGACATATATTGGCTGTCCTTGCTGCTTTTATTTCTGTCTAACACATGTAGAAGCTTAAAAAAAGTACTGCAAAACTCTATGATTAAGAATCCCTAGTATAAAACTGAGATAGTTTTACCTACCTGGTGGTTCTGACTCAGTATTGTCGAGATACTGGTAATTTGGGATGCTATAATATTTTATATATATTTATGAAAGAATAATTCTGGAATACGAAGTCTGGAAATGTAATCAAATGGGGAAAATAGACAATGGAAAAATCCTCACTCATTTTTCTCCCAGTTAATTACTTTATGAAATTATGTACTCTGAATTAATCACCTTAATAATGCCAGTATGTCACTCTAGAATACATTTTTACAATTAACACTAAGGAGACAGAGAGAATCAGTGATTAAGAGCACTGTTGCTTTTGCTGAATTTTGATATCTAGCATCCAGATGGAGGCTTCCAACAATCTATATCTTCATTCTGGGGCATCTGATATCTTATTCTAGACTTTTCAGGCAACTGCTTGTAAATGATAAACAGATATGCTTGTAGGTAAAGCATTGATACACATATATTAAAATAAATCTTTAAATAAATATAAATAAGAAAAATGCATTTTAAAAGTTACGTTCCAAATATAGCGTATGACTCTATATGACTTTCAGGTATTGAAAATGGAAACAACATCTTTTCTAGCCTAATTATCTATAATCTATCTTATAATACCCAATAATCCTGAAATTCTGCAGGAATTTATCCCAAAATATGTCTCCAAGAGTACATTTTCTGAAGTTATATAGTACTGATCATTTTTATTCTTGCTTGAGGTATTTTATGTACTTTGTTGGCATATGTTTTTTTCTTTTAGAGTGTGGTAATATATGCCAAATCCTGTAGTATAGATTTGCCTGGTAGCCCAAATAGACCTTAAAATTGTGGCACTTCTCCTGCCTCAATATTCCATGTGCTGAAAGAACAGAAAAAAATTTATCCCACATGGTCTGAAGAATAATCTATAACTGCAACAAAATAAATTAATCAAAAGCTCAGATTAGGGATATCTAATAAATATATTTCTACCAAATGACATAACATGGAGCTGCAAATTGAGAAACAGTATTTATGATCAATGTAGAATATTTTCCACATTGCTGAATTATAAACAAAAGAAAGCATTAGGATTTAATATAGTATTGTATCTTTACTCTCTGGTATATATGAGCACTTATAAAAATGAATACTATATTATGCAAAGACAACATAAGAAGGATGAATCAGAAACAGTAATATTGGTTTCCTATAAGAGGTGAATAGAATGTGAGAGATTGGAAGGAAATGTGCATGTGTATTTATCTGTACATGAGCAATTCTGTGGATGTATGTATGCACTCAAAGAACTATAAGGGAGGAGTGTTGCTCTGCAAAACAGTAGTTACTTCTTTTATCATTTTAAAATAGAAATTACAAGGTGAAAATTTTTCCTTCCAAGCTGTCAGCATTCTCATGATAATTGACATTTTCCCACTGAGTACCTATGACAATAATAATTTTGTTCTTTCCTGCTTGAAGCACAAGAATGAGATGAAGAGTTAGAATTGGTGGTAAAAAAAAATATTCGTTAATGAGAGTTAGCATTTTCAAACAGTTAATCTCATTAAATGTCAGTTTGTAAATGTAACTCCTTAAATGCGTGTGCAATCTGCTTTATTCTCAGATGGAATTTGTTGGGCAAAACTTAAGGATTTGTCTGTAAATAGTTACTATTTTATGTTTGGTTTACATTCACAACAAAACTCATTAGAAGATACAGGTATTTTTCCATGTATTTCTACATCCATATATTCATAGCTTTCCTGATTATTGCTATCAGTTAAAACTTGTAAACATACTTGATATATCATTATTCCCAGTCCAGAGTTCATGGCCATGTCTATACCATAATTGCTGGTGGACATCCTATGGGTGTATACAAACTCTAGTGGACAGAATGTGGCTAGAACTTTCACACTATACATGGGTACAGTTGTTCTGTGCTTTCCACATAGCTGAGATCAGTCTGTCCATCCCTTCCTTCCACAATACATCTGGAGAGTACTGATTTGTTCCTTGTTTCATTGACCCAGGTTTTCTTTATTTAAAGCCTACATCCTTCGAATTGTACAAACTGACATTTTATTTCCCAGAGTAATACTCATTCAAGCTTCCTCCTTGGGTCTTTGGCTCATAACTCATTTTAGTACCTAAGTAAACTCTTTTTAATTAAACTCAGTTACATGTTATTGAAGAAGCCAAAATTCTAAATATCCATCTGTTACCCTACAACACAGTGTCTCTGAGCTTCTTGGTTAAATCCTCAGAGAAGCAGTCCTTTGTGTTTTTAGGACATTGAATTTAAGATCTCTAGAAAAGTCTTTTCACAAATGCTGTACAGAAGGCCCATTCTATACTTCAATGCTGCAATATCTTGTAGTTCAGGTTTAAGTGAATTTGAGACTCAGATATATTGGCTTAGATTCTAGATCCATCACCTCAATTTCAATACCTTGGATGACCAAACATGTTCATCAGTCAAGTGAGGAGAAAATACTGTTTCTGGCTAGGTATATTTGACTGGATGCAATAACTTTGATTCTTCAGCATATTACCTAACATACTAATCACATGTATGAATATAAACTTTGAAAATCTTAAAATCTATGGTGATATACAAGCAAGCAGCTCTACTTATTGGAAACATAAGAAACTGTATGTTTTATTTTTTTCAAACCATGTACGCAAACATTTATACATACACTCACACAAACACACACACAAACACACAGACCGCAATTTCATGTGATTCGCATTTTGGTATCTCCATAAGCACCTAGGAACAAAGTCTTTTTATTTTCTTTCAATTTTTTTATTAGATATTTTCTTCATTTCTACATTTCAAATGTTATCCCAAATGTCCCCTATACCTTCCCCCCACCCTGTTCCCCTACCCACCCACTCCCACTTCTTGGCGCTGGCGTTCCCCTGTACTGGGGAATATAAAGTTAGCAAGACCAAGGGGTCTCTCTTTCCAATGATGGCCGACTAGGACATCTGCTACATATGCAGATAGAGACACGAGCTCTGAGGGTACTGGTTAGTTCCTATTGTTGTTCCACCTATAGGGTTGCAGACCCCTTCAGCTCCTTGGGTAATATAAAGAGACAACGATAAATTTTTGTCATTTGCTTTTTCCATTTTTGAGATAATAATTCAATTACAACATTTCCACCCTCTAAACACTTATATATAGATGTCTCTGCTCTCCTTTAAATTAACGAACCCCCTTTCAACTAATTATTATTGCATGCATATACATATATATTCCTGAATAAAACATGTTCTGCCCATATAATATTAATTGTTTGTAAGTTTCAGGGATTACTGGTACTAGAAAAGTATAGATCTTCATTGAATAGACAAATGATCCAAGACTGACATTAAACTAAAACTTATTTTTACAAGGTAATTGAATATTTATCCTGTACATGTATCATGTAACCACTTAGACAAAGGCTTGGTAGACATGTTTCTAAAGCATATCAATGCCAACCTAAACAATGTTGCTCCAGAAATATAACAAGGATCCATGTAATTTCCACTGTGTAATAATAGTTCTGCCACATGCTAAGCTGCACAAGGGGAGGAAGATAGCATATGACACTGGGGTAAAGTTTCATTACTCTTAGTAGATGAAGAAACTGATTTGATGACAGAGATGTTTTCAAAATTTTGTGTGTTCAAGGTGAACATTTAAGTTTTTGAAATTTAAAAGATTTTGAGCAACCACTTGTTTGAAATTTGTTAATGTTACTTTCATTCTTGTTAACATCATTTAGGGTATGTTACATTGCTTGTTTGGCAGCTCTCTTCTCTTGATGCCATCCAGTAAGCAACAACTTGATATCATTTAAATAAGCTATCAAAAGAAGTAAGCAACCTACAATCAACATTTCCACATTGCCACTGCTCTGACATCCTGAGGAGGCAGTCGGCAACTTATATAATCCCTGTGAGGAGAAGAATAAACACATAGTGACCAGAATTATGAACACAATAGAGTCAATGTCTTTACAAAGAAAGAGCTCTCTTGCCAGGATATGTAAATGAAATTGAGGATAATCACATCTATAAATGCTATCATCTCCTATGTCTTAGACTGTATAGCGTGTTTGATTTCCCTACCTCTTTTAAAAGTGATCCCTCCTTTGCATGAAGAGTTCAAATTTCAGGAGCATCCTTTTATTACAATAAATTACAGTTATAAAATGCAGCATAAAGAACATGAAGACATTTGCTACTTCGAGTTTAATTACACACTTAAATATGAGCCAAAAAGCTTAATGATAATTTTAATATATGGTATCACTTTTTTTTTTCACTCTTGCAAGTACTAGTGATGCAAGTTTATTTTAGCCTCCTAAATCAGGAAGTATTTTAATGATTTATACTGGTCTTTTGGCTGATATGCTGCTTCTGTGTCTGTGACTGTTCCAAATTAAAATTATAAGGATATTTTGATGGCTTACTCTTGTATAAAAGGCACCAGCAGTATTAGGCACAATAAATGAGTGAATAGTCGTTGTAAAAGTAACTGTCATGTTTATTTCCTCATGTGAAGTGATGAGATGAAAGCCTCCCCCAACCTTTGTGAATACATGGATTGGGTTGAGCTCAGAGTATTTCTACCTAGCCCTCTCTAGGTCTAGGCCTGGAAGCATCTAGGCTCCATATAGTCTAATATCCCGAAATCCTGAACATTGAAGGCTTCAGCTTGCAGCTTCTATCTGCTAAACTAGGCCTAGAGTTTTTCACTCCTTTAGTATTTCCTGGCTTCACTTGCCTCTGCTGACCCGCACTGAATTGCTTGAACTCTGATGAACTCAAGACCACAGCATTGCACTCACTGTGCCTACTCCCAACTCACTGACTCTCTCTTCCTGTACTGCTCTTCAATAGCCTCCTGTCCTCTCTATTTTTGTGAGAGCTGGGCGACTCATTCTGTCATATCTTTCTGTGACTTGTCACTTTGCCTGCCCCTCAATTAGACATCACTTTCAAACATGGTTGTATCTGTATTCCTGCCAGAGTGATTAAGGTGTGTGGCATGTCTACATTCCTAGACCTTTGTTTGAGAACATTCACACTAAACTCAAATTAATAGTCTTATTACCTCGATGTCTTACTGAGTAAATAGTACTAAAAACAGACACCTAGTTTTGGCTAGAAAAACTAGAACGTGTCATTAATTCACTGCAAATTCAGTTTAGGCAATTGCTGTTAATTTTTAAGAATATACAGTCTATGGCTTTCAAATAAATCATGTTCCTTAACTTAGAATCATGAAAAAAAATGTAGTCATTCTCAAGTGAATAATGCTTGTTGAATAAAAGACTAATGACAAGAGTTATTTCAATTGTCAATAATATATGTTTTCTATAATAGAACATTATATATTTCTATATTATATAAATTTCTATAGTAAAGTAGATATTCCAGGCAAAATATTTTCTTCCAAATATTTTACAAATTTCTAAAAAAGTTTTAAGGGCAGTCTAAACAGAACTGAAAGATGAGGTCACATTCTATCTTAAAGTAAATAAAAATAATGTAAAATATTAGAGATATTAAAATAGTATCAATTTGAGCAATGTCAGTGGAGTATTCAGAAAATAATATTTACATTTATGTATATATCTGTACTTGTATGCAAATTAAATTGTAAAAACATTCAACTCTACAAGTTCCAAATATATCACCACGAGTAGTAACATTTAGATGTTTCAAATTTTACATAAAACATGTATTTTACAGTTGTGTAATAAATGCAAGCATCCTTAACTTTATAGTGCATACTAATTTAAAGCACTGATTAGAAGGCATTCCTAATATTTAAATGTATTGTATCCCAAAGCAGACAAACTGATGGAGTATAATTTCAGAAGTTAACTGCTCTCTATCCTTTCTGAATTAATTGATGGCCCTGACATGGGTCTTTAAATGTGATTTTTGGTTCCAGCTTCTTCTGTGTGCTTGGAGGTACAGCCAATATTTTCACATTTATTTCAAAGCACAAAAGGTATTTCTGAGGAACTGCTTTCCTGCTTTCACTCAGAACCAGCAGCAAAATTATGAATGCTTTAAACAGCATCTTGCTATAGCATCAAGAAAAAGACAGGCTTCAACTGCTTTATTATGTTCTCAAATTATTTTCTATGTTTTTAGTTATAGCAATATAGGTAAAAAGGAGAGTGAGCAATTTCTTGTCCCAGAGGTCTCCATAATCTTAGTAAAATAAATACAAGTATAAATTAGATAACATATACCCATATAAGTAAAAAAGCATATAATTCTGACAAAGTATGTTAAAAATAAATTGTTGAAAATTAAAATACATGAAGATTCCATCTGACCCCATTCAAAATGACTATGATCAAGAATATAAGTGATGTGAATGTGATAACCACTACACTATGGAAACCATTCTAATTCCACCTCACACCAGTCAGAATGGCTAAGACCAAAAACTCAGGTGACAGAAGATGCTGGAGAGGATGTGGAGAAAGAGAAACACTTCTTCGTTGTTGGTGGGATTACAAGATGGAACATCCACTCTGGAAATCAGTCTGTTGGTTCCTCAGAAAATTGGACATAATACTAACTGAAGATGCTCCCACATGTAATAAGGACACACGCTCCACTATGTTCATAGAAGCCACATTTAGAATAGCCAGAAACTGGAAACAACCCAGATATTTCTTTTTTTTAAAGATTTATTTATTTATGTATTTATTTATTATATGCAAGTACACTGTAGCTGTCCTCAGACACTCCAGAAGAGGTAGTGAGATCTTGTTACAGATGGTTGTGAGCCACCATGTGGTTGCTGGGATTTGAACTCCTGACCTTTGGAAGAGCAGTCGGGTGCTCTTACCCACTGAGCCTTCTCACCAGCCCAACCCAGATATTTCTTAACAGAGAAATGGATATAGAAAATGTGGTACATTTACAAAATGAATTAATATTCAGCTATTAAAAACAAGGAAGTCATGAAATACTTAGGCAAATGGATGGAACTAGAAAATATCATCCTGAGTGAGATAACCTAATCACAAAAGAACACACAGGGTATGCATTAACTGATGAGTGGATATTAGCCCAAAAGCTCAGAATACCCAAGATACAATTCACATACCACATGAAGCTCAAGAAGACCAAATTGTGGATACTTTGACCCTTCTTAGAAGAGGGAACAAAATACCCATGGGATGAGATTCAGAGACATAACAAGAAACAGAGACTGAAGGAAAGGCTACCCAGAGATTGCCCTACCTGGGAATCGATCCTATATACAGTTACCAAACAAAGATACTATTGTGGATGCCAACAAGTGCTTGCTGACAGTAGCCTGATATAGCTGTCTTCTGAGAGGCTCTGCCAGTGCCTAACATATACAGAGGTGGACGCTCGCAGCCAACTATTGGATTGAGCAGTGGCTCCCCAGTGGAGGAGCTAGAGAAAGGACAGAAGGAGCTGAAGGGGTTTGCAGCTCCCTAGAAGGAACAACAATATGAACCGACCAGTAACCCCAGAGCTCCTAGGGACTAAACCACCAAAGAGTACACATGGAGGGATCCATGCCTATAGCCACATATGTAAGAGAGGATGGCCTTGTTGGACATCAATGGGAGGAGAGGCCCTTGGTCCTGTGAAGGCTCAATGCCCTAGTGTAGAGGAATCCCAGGACAGGGTAGCAGGAGTGGTGGGTTGATGAGGAGCAAGAGGAGCAAGAGGAGGGAGGATGAGATAGGGGTTTTTTGGAGGGGAAAACAGAAAAGGGTATAACATTTGATATGTAAATAAAGAAAATATCAAAAAAAAATACAAGTGATGAACGCTGACATTTGTAGCTCCTCATACACAGCAGATGATATTGTAAAATGGCACTGTGACTTTGGAAGTCTGGAGGTCTCTCAAATTAATTGACCTACCATAGTAGCTAAAGGACTTCATGGCCTATAGTTAAGAAACATGTTCAGCCACATTCGTCATTGTTCTATTTAAAAGGGTAAAAGCACTTAACGTATATTTCTGTCATCTAATGAATGGATAAAGAGATGCAGTAAGTATATACAATGACAAATCACTCAGATGAAACAAAAACAGTGAAATTATAATAAACACAGGAGGCAGAGGGAGGGAGCGTCCTGGGTGAGAGAGGGGAAGGAAAGGGGTAAAGAGAGCAGGATTAGGTACGAGGGGAGACAGGAGAGAAGCCCAGAAGGCCGGGAGAATGAATAGGAATATGTAGCTGTGTGGGGTTGAGTCAGGGGTGGAGGAACCTCTAGAAAATCTCAGAGACCTGGGATGTGAGAGACTGTCAGGACTCAGTTGGGATGACCTTAGCTAAAATGCCCAACAGTTCAGAGATGGAACTCAAAGAGTCTAAGCACAGAAGATAGACAGGGCCTCTAGTGGAGGGATGGCACACCCACCCATTTTCAAAATTCCTGTCTAAAAGAAATTCAGGGACAAAAATGTAGCAAGGGATGAAGAAAAGGCCATCCAGTGACCAGGCCAACTCGGGATCCATCCCATTGGCAGACATCAAACCTTGACACTATTGCTTGCAGACAGGAGCCTAGCATGACTGTCTTCTGATAGGCTATACTAGCAGCAGACTGAGACAGATGCAGATACTTAAAGTCAACTGAGGTTGGAGGCCCCTATGGACAAGTTATGGGGAGGATTGTAGGAGCTGAAGAGATGGAAACCCCATAGGATGACCAACAGTATTAATTAACTTGGACCCCTGGGATCTCACAGAGACTCAACTACCAACCAACTAGGCCGGTAGTGGGAGAGGATGTGCCCAATTATATAGAGACTTGATGC
The DNA here is from genome assembly GCF_000001635.26 of Mus musculus. NCBI lineage: Eukaryota > Metazoa > Chordata > Mammalia > Rodentia > Muridae > Mus > Mus musculus. Next base: position 36,807,921 of record NC_000070.6, read on the forward strand.
CCTAAGGAAGAGGAATGGGGGCAGAGCTGGCAGGTGAGTGAGTGAGGTGAGTAGATGGGCTGGGGAATGGGGGAGCAGGGAGCACCCTCTTAGAGGCAAAGTGGAGGGGATAAAGAACTCTTGGAGCAGGGACGGTGAAGACAGAAACATTTGGAACGTAAATAAAGTAAACAACATGGAAAAAGTTTCAGGTAAATGGATGGAAAGATGACAATATTATACCAAGTGTGTTTCACCCGTGCTCAGAAAGAAAAACATTAAACATTGTCTTTCATACTGGAACCTAGTTTTGCATCCTCTCTTTTTTTATGTACTTAGACTACATATAGAAAGTATACAATTGGAAATAGATAATTTGAAGCAGACCCACTAAGTGAAGGGGCATACTAAGATATAGGTAAATAAAATATAGAGAAGATATGATGGTGCCAGAAAGGCTCAAGCATGAATAGTTGTAGGGAATGAGAAAAAAAGTAAATGAGGGAAAAGCTAATACAAATTGGGTGTGTATAAGTTACACAGATACACACACTCTTGCAAATGTAGTAAATCGATAGTTGGAGAGAATGAATAGAACACAGAGGACAAGATGGAGCAGGACAACACTCCAGTGTATAAGCTTAAATTAGAAAAGGGAAGGCAAAGAAAAAGGCAAGGATGAGATGGACAAACCAAAGTAAGGATGCATGAGTAAGCCTTGGAAGTCCACTATTGTGTGAGCTAATTAAAATAGATGTAATGCTTGAAATGGAGCTTTATCACAGATATCCTTCATGGACAGATAATACCATGAGAAAAAAAAAAAGGTTATTGAATGAAAATCTAAAATCTATGTGAGTTACTGCTCACAAGGTTCCCACGTCCACCAAAACCAAGACAGGCTCTTTCTTTTGCTCTTCATTTTTCCTAGAGCTGAAGATACTCTTTAGCTTGTTGATAGGGCACTGACTGACCAGCAAACTCTTCTCTTGCTGACTAGCTTTCATAGTACAGGAAGGAGCTATGCAGGATGATAGGGCAGGAAAGGCATCAGTTGTTTCACCCAGCACTAGACCCTACACACTAAAAGATCAACATCAAGTTGAGTTTGTTGGTGCTATAGTGGTATGAGCGACACAGGGGTTGGGTACCAACTGCTTTATTATTGAGGCTACCTCACAGGGTGTGTTCACTTTGCATACTATAAAGCTATAAACCACTTTTGCTGGAGATGACAGAAACTCTGTGGGAACCTACTAGATTTGTTTCAATATGGATTGTTAGTTTAACTTCCTAATCACTAAGACTATTACTCCAAATTTGTGTTTGTGTCAGCCTTGGCCCAAAAGGCATATATATATATATATATACATTTTCTTCTGTAGTAGTAAATTCAGAGACTCATAGTTTTCCAAAGTGTTGCTAATACATGCTGACAACTGCTTAGCCAAAGGAAGGCTATCTGTGTGAACTTTTCATCAAATGAAGACTTGAGGAATCTCATGGAAGTATAACTTTTAATATAAAGGTTTAACTAATTTATAAATATATGTGTATGTGAGTATACATGTGTGTGTGTGTTCATGTTTACTTTAACACAACTGTTAGCCTTTGGTAAACTTATAAGAATAGACAAAATATAGATTGTTAAATAAAATCATAGTTTGAAATATATATATATATATACTAATTTTTGACTCATGGTTTAATATCTATCAATGTTAAAAATTGTAGTTCATGGACACATGTCTGAAACTTTAATTTTATAAACACATTTTAAAAGCAGAGTATACATGTTTCTAAATAAAGTATCCTTGGCAAATATATTTAATGAGAATATATTTTCATGGGCCTTTCTGGAATTTCTGGACTATGTATACATACTCAGACAGAAAAAAATTACTTTAAAATCAACATCTAAAATGTATTTAAAAATTATGTGTTCATTATAGTTTGGGGTTTTATGCTACCATCCTCTTAATGCTACTGAACCAAAGGTATTTTAGTGTTGTTGGTAGTAATGTAAAGTTTAAATAAGATCTAACTTATAATTCTTGCTGGTTTGAACTACAGAACTTACCACCTGCACCTCTCAATTACAAGTATTATGCCAGCACACTAGGATCCCAAAGTCCTTTTTAGGTATATGTTTTTAAACACTTTTAAATGCATATGTAAAACCCAAAAATTGACTCAATATTTCTAGTTTGCAATATCAGTAAACATCACAATAATGTAACAGCCAACCAAACATTACTGAAAAGACCCCCTTTCTCAAAAAAAAAAAAAGTTAAATGCATTTTAAATGTTAAATTGAATAGTAAACTTTCTAGGCCCAGCCGACAGAAAACCAAAAACATATTATATAAGGAAGTCCAGAAAAATCACAGTGAAACTGCATTTCTGAAAAAGCCTTTTAAATAGAATGTTGTCCAAAAAAATGAGCCCAAGAATATTCTACCAGTTATGCAAACAGAAAATTCTGCTGTCTTATCTGCTGTAACAAAATGTATAGCTTAACAACTAGGCATTTTACCTGTTAGTGGTTAGCTTTTAGTGAATCATAAGAGAGTCAGAGATAAAGGAAAAAAGACAACCCAAACAAAAATGGCCAGACACAGCAGCAAATGCCTATAATTTCATTAGTCACAAGGTCGAAGCAGAAGATCATGAATTTAAGACTCTCCTCAGGTCGGGCAGTGGTGGCACATGCCTTTAATCCCAGCACTAGGGAGGCAGAGGCAGGTTGATCTCTGAGTTCGAGGCCAGCCTGGTCTACAGAGTGAGTTCCAGGACAGCCAGGGCTACACAGAGAAACCCTGTCTCGAAAAACCAAAAAAAAAAAAAAAAAAAAAAAAAAAAAACCAAAAAACTCTCCTCAGCTACTTCAACAAAGAAACAGGGGTTGGAATGATGACTTATTTAGTAAAATGCTTAGTTTTCAACCATGAGAACCTGAATATGACCCCCCAGGATACATGGAAAAGCACGCCCTAGAGCCATGCCTCTATTCCCAACAGTGGCTTAAGGGACAACAGAGACGTGTATACCATGAGCTCTCTCTGGGTAGCTGGTCTCCAGGTTGTTAATAAGCAAATATGCTTGAAAAAATATGATATAAAGTAATTGAGGACATTGACCACCTCTCTCTCTCTCTCTCTCTCTCTCTCTCTCTCTCTCTCTCTCTCTCTCTCTTCAGACAGCCTGGCCTCAGCCTTGGCTCGAGTCAGTAGCAGGGACCAGGGCCAAAGGGAATGCCAGTTCTCAGTTGTGCCTCTCTCAGCTAAGCAAAGATCTACGAGGATCTGAGACCAACAACCATTGCAAAGCTAGCTCATGAGCAATCCTAGCTCAGCCTCTGCCACTATCCGTGGAGTCCTTTTTATAGTCCCTCCAAATATCATGTGCCTTCCACATGTCTTGCCTCAGTACAACCATCTGTCTCACCTGACATCACTCTGCCAATCATCCTGAGTCCTCAGAAGCCGTAAGAAAGTGCAACACATCACCAGATGGTTTTAGAGCATTTCTATGGAGTCCCAACATATGTAGCACAAGTAGGAAATGTAAGGCAGACCAACACATACGTGTTGTTAGCAAAGAGTCCTTTCATGTTCTTGTTTTAGCAGAACATCCTTTCTCCTGTGTCTTCTTCGGTCAAACATTCCGTCACTAGTCTGCTTGTGTCTACTTCAGGAAAATGCTACATTGTCAGTTTGCTTCAGCAAAACATTATTCAGCACAACTGATTTTCCAAAGAACCATTAAGTTTCCACTTCATCTAGTACTCTTAATGAGTACAAAATGAGGTGGATGCTTATAAAAGAGTTCTTTACAGCCATTAAGACTTCAGCAGTAATACTGTGACTGCAACACTGGGAAAAAAGGAATACCTCACAAGATTGGCCACAATATCTGTTTAAAATTTCTTTTGGGCTTATTTCTCAGTGTTAAGATAATCCAGGTAATTTATGTGGCAAGATCTTACTAAGCCAAAAAAGACTGTTTGTAGGACTGTTGATTTACTAGAATTTGTGAGAAAAACATCCCAAGGTGAAAGCTGCTATGGAGTAGAATTTAAGAAATCTAAATTGAGGTCCGGCTTCTATTGGAATCATTGACAAATGATAAAATGAACATATCCTAAACATGATGTCATAATAAAAAACAAAACTCAACTAAAGAAAAAGCTAACAAAAACAAAACAAAAAAAAACAAAAACCCAAGTTCCATCCTTTATTTACAAAATGCATCCAATCCTAGAGATAGGCACCTTCAAATTTCAGGCACAATCCAAGATTCCTTAACACTCGCAAAATGATGTCCACAGGAGTAAATTATATCTTGGAAATTTCTGACAATGACATCTGTAATAATAAGATAATTCATGGATGTTGTGAAAAATAAATTATTTTAATATTTGATTAATATATAGACTTACAATCACTATGGTTTGAAAAAATAACGATAACCACCAGATCCTGTCTCTGTGTGGTAAGTATAAAAATCCAACTTCAAGCTCATAAATCCCACTACAGCATCTGACACTGAATATTCTAAGTGTGCAATCTGGAAATCCCTCGTAGGTCTATGACTCAAATTTTAACAAAATTTGCTATTTCTGTAACTCGATATTATATAAAGAAATTATTGTAGTATGATTAATGGCTGTAATAAATATGTAATTAAAATTACATGTGACAGCAGATATCATCCATATAACAGATGGATCCATTAAAATCTTGAGTCTAAAACTTTGATCATTAGTTTTTAGAAAACTCTGCTCTTCAAATATTTTAGATAATATTCCCCAGATTCTTTCATATGCTTTGTTCTGAGTCAGATACCTAAACTTCATCAAAGCAAATATTTCTATAAAGTAATATCCACAATTATAATAAATATTTGTGCTCATTTATTGAATGGCATTTCTTACCAAGGTGACTAGTGATAATAATGATAATAGAAAGCTGCACAGGAACAGGGGCGTATGAATGACATGTAGTGATTGTGAAAGCAGGAGCACAACAGCAAAAAGATGTGTAAGAAAGGCAGGGCAAACAATGGGTGAATAAGAGTCTCCTGCCCTTTATTTCCCACTCTTCTCAGTTTTACCTACTAACTAATTTTTATTTTCATTCAGTAAATAAAGTTTCTGAGTCTGCATTAAATATTTAGATAATACAATTCTATAAAATGTCCCTGTGGCACAAGTAAAAGAACCATACAGCTGGGTTCATACAACAAATTCACTTGCCTTATCCTTCAAGAAAACCTATTTGAACAATTCAAATCAAAATTACATTCTAAACAATGTCAGCCAACAGGTTACACAGAAAAATCTACTTGGAAATGGCTAAATAAATCCCTAATACGGACTGTGTAAGAAATGCAGTACAGTGATGTTATTTGAAAGCTAATAGGTAGAAAGACAAAGTGCAGAAATCATAGGCTGTATCCTGTTTCACACAAACCATTATTCATAGGCAACTCCTTAATGTGTCTGTCACTATAACAAAGATATATGACGATAGAAACATCGTGTCACTTTAAAGTATGATATAGATGGTCTTGTGATCATGTATCTTAATGTTGAACACCAACTATATTTTACGAACTTTCTTTGATTAATCAGTCTCACAGAAAAGAACAACACTACGCACTACTCACTAATTATTCACTTGATGTCATTAACATGGTTTCTCCATCAAGAAGAATAGCTTATATACTGGTATCCCTTTTGGTAGGACATAAAACTAAATTTATTCTTAAATTCATTTCATTATAAGTTTAGAATAACAGTATAAAGTAATCTTATATATACAAATTTGCTACTTATGTTTAAGTTAAGTTGAAGTTTACAGTTAGAAAGATGGCTTCTTGTGTAAACGCGCATGCTGTCTATCCTGACAGCCTGCGTTTAATGTTACAAGGAGAGGACTGACTACTGAAAATTGTCCTCTGACTTTAACAATGCTATTCACTGTGGCGTACACAAGAATTTACACATACATATGAATAAATAATAAGTTGTAAAACATTATTCCACAGCTTGTAATTTGTCCATGCTTTTTTTTTTTTTTTTTAATGTAACCTCTTTACAACATACATGGGCTGGGATGAGGCCACCAGCACACATGTATCAGACATGCAGCTCGGTCTCCAGGGCAGCCTTTTTTAGGTTGGACAGGATGGGTTTAATCTGGCAGAAACTTGATGAGCCAGTTTGGGGGAATATCCAGAGTGGCCCACCCTCTCAGAGGTGAGAAAAGGACCAGGATGGGGAGCACCATTTGGGATGTCAAAAAATAAACAAAATGAAACAAACAAATAAATAATAACCTCTTCCCCCATGCTCCTGTAAGAAACCCTAACTAAACATAAAGATTGTGTCCCATAGAAAAATCACGCTGTAAATTTATTAATTTCTAATATTATGAGTCGATATGAATGGTAAGTGGAGAATTAATTACAAATCCTCAATACAAAGATAATACAATGAAATTTATAGTTAAGTGTTGTATATTGTTCTAAAATATAGAAATTAAGGAAATGAGAATTTTCCATGATATGGAGTCACATGATGAAATTCAATATAAAAAAAAATCTCATACAGTTTGTGGAAGGATGATTAGGATGTTAAAGGAGAGAGTGGCAGTTGGGAAACTGACTATGTGAATGGTGGAAGATCATACAGAAATGCAGTAAGACATTGCTACAGGTGGGGAACATATAGGTAGCAAACTAAATCAGACTTTTCTCTCTCATTCATGTCCAGCATAGTGAGTTTAGGATAGGTAAATGTGATTTTCTCACTAAAGGAGATTAGCACAAAGGAGGTATGGATGTAGCAGACATAAGGAAATTAAAAAAACAAAGACTTAGGAATACAAACCTGTTTTGTTAGTCTTATAAATTAAAGGCACATACCTTCACTGTAAGTTTCTTTTGGCTATGAGGTGATGAGACATTGACTATTATTATTCTTAAAGCACTATAATATTATTTTATCTTCAGTACAGTATGCCATCATGTCTCTTACAGTAACCATGGTAGACAAAGTTTACAGTGTTTCCTGCATTTTTCTAAATTAATAAATGAATAACCCTTCACTTCAATTCTTTAAAATATGGGCTCTTAGTTGCTCTCTTAACCATAGCCTGCATTCACTACTGAGCTTCTCTTTATTTTTGTTTGCACTTTCAACTAGGAATTTTTAAGCAATGCTGCCAGTATGCAGAAATAGGTCACAGTTTATTCTGCCCTCCACTTATATTCTCCCTTCCCTGATCTTCTGGGCATCAGTCTTGGAGACAGAATCTAGAGCCTTGTGCATGCTACATAACCAAGCTCTCACTGACTTCTCTCTCCTTGTGAATATCATTTTACAGCAGTAGCACATTTTAGAATATATTAAAAGAAATAAAGTACATTATTGTTAGTATAATTGCCAGCTTTTCATTGTTTCAGAATGTACCTGTAAGAAATACATTAATAGAAAAAAAAAACCCTCTTTTGAAGTTAGTCTTCTGTTGTAGTTGCTACTAAAATATGTGATTAAAATATCCATTTAAAATGCAAAATGTGTCTATTGCTCGCATATGGTAAAATTTTGGGTGATCTACTCAGAAAACTTTATAAATTTAAGCCATTTTCCCTTCCTATGTGTAGAAATACATTAGTGCATTGAGATATATTAAGTAGGGAATTGTTTCTGTAAGAAATATATTAGCAAATTTTCAAATCAATAACCATATGTACACAAAGCAGCTATAAATAAGGTTGTCAGTATTTGCTTAATAATTGTACAATGGTTTTAGGTAATATGAAGGAAAGAGAGAGGTACAAGTCTGGATATCAGCAGTATCTAGTATAGATGAATAAAATTTAAATCTCACTAGAAGTTTTAGGGCATTAGTCCAAGAATCCAAAGATTCATAGGATAAAAAATATATTGTATTACTGAGAAATAAGTTAGAAAATAATAAATTTTCATTAACATAGTGGTCATGTATATTTTCCCCCATTTCAGCTTATTTACGAAGGACAATTTCCCCACATCAATGTAGAAAGCTAACTATATTCTCAGAAATAAATCCAGTAGTAGGAGGGCATAAAGGGAAACATTTTGTGATACATATTCTACTTAAGAATGAACAAAAACATGGTGACAGTTTGAGGAAATTAAGCAAGAAAAAAATGTACCTTGTTGCAGTTTAACACTTTTATAAAAATTGCTAATAGCAAGGAATATTTCTTACAATGTTGTACAAATCCAATACTTCCTGATACTTAGTAAGGGGAACAGAACCAGAGCAAAACCTTTTACTTGCTTTATACAATTTGATCTCTATTGTTGGTTCTGGATATAGGTATAACACAAATAATGAAACCCTTCTAATGTTGCCTGCCTGAAGAAAATTCAGATCACAACATTTCCCTATGCAGAATCCTCCATCCTATACTAAGTAACAGTGCATAGATATCCTTACTTTATTTCAAAGCAAAGCACTCTACCCAGGGCAACATTTTAGGAGCTGTTTGCACATGGCCAAGCGCAGTGATTCTTCTCCCCATTTTCAACAGGTTTTCTACCTCATTGCCACAGAAGCATCCTAACCTTTCTACATGCTTTTAAGTAAAGAAGGAAATATGCTCTAACATAAAGTTCTCGTGGAAGTGTGTTTTGCTTAAATCTAGTTGGTTTTGATTCATTTATTTTCTGAAGTGTAAGTCACTTACATTGGAAATGAGACAAAAATATACGAAAAGGAGTAGGAGATTAAATACTTTGAGACAAATTCTAAAATCTAAGTCAGGCCTGAGGTGTGCTTTCTGTTGTGCATGTCTCCTAGGAACTTGTGTGGAGCTGACCTTTCAATGTATAGTTATTGTAGCAGAGCAAGACTGCCAACTTTGTGTTTTCTTTTTTAAGTTTTGTATTTAATTTTATGTCCATCAATTCCAAACTGTGCTACCCATATATTTGTGTATGTGTATACTTGCACTGGAATATTGTACTGATGTACAAATATACCTAAAGAAAACCAACTATTTCTCTCTCTCAACAGCAGCTGCCAATGCTATTAGTTCTATAGCTAGATGTGGGATTTCTTCACTCACATCTAGTCTCTATGCTGGAATTAGTCTAGTTTGAATTTGCACAAGAATTGTGTAAGCTGTCTCAACAACTGAGAGTTCCTATGTGCAACTGTCCCTGTTCTTTCCAGATAGCATTGTTTCCTTGAAGTAATCTACCTCCTTGGACTCTTAAATTTTCTACCTCCCAAAGAAGGAGGGGAAGGGGGAGTGGGGATGTGTGGGGGAAGGAGGAGGAAGAAGAAGAAGAAGAAGAAGAAGAAGAAGAAGAAGAAGAAGAAGAAGAAGAAGAAGAAGAAGAAGAAGAAGAAGAAGAAGAAGAGGAGGAGGAGGAGGAGGAGGAGGAGGAGGAGGAGGAGGAGGAGGAGGAGGAGGAAGAAGAGGAAGAAGAAGAAAGAAGAAGAAGAAGAAGAAGAAGAAGAAGAAGAAGAAGAAGAAGAAGAAGAAGAAGAAGAAGAAGAAGAAGAAGAAGAAGAAGAAAACTCTTGTTAGCAAATGATGCAGATGGGAAAATTCATTGTATAGTATGAGTTACTTCTATCTTAAGACAGACATTCTCACACCAATATTAACAGAGCTGATGTGTGGATATTTTTGTTATGGTTGTTGTTTTGTATTGTTTTGATTAAAATCAAGTATTTGGCAGCTTGCTTAATCTAAACTTCCATTATTTTTTAATTAATCAACTTCTAATTTTCACAGTATAATTTCAATCATACTGGAAAAATGAAATCATCACCTAATAATATCACTGGGAGAAAGCTACCTATACCACAATACAGAATTATCTAAGAAAGACACTGTCATTGGATCCCACCAGATACCACAAGTCTTCTACACTTGAGAACGAACGCATCAAGAAAGATAATCTCAAAGGTTACTTAGTCATCATAGGGTTATCATTATATGAGTTCTAAATCCTGGAAAACTAGAATCAAAAAAAAGAAGAAAGAGATACCATAAACTGTCTGAGAATACTGTGTAAAATTTTGATACCACTAAATGAGGAAAATGACAGTTTCTAAGAGTAAATACAGGCATTCACATTTCTATCTTTGTATCTATCCTTCCTTCCTTCCTTCCTTCCTTCCTTCCTTCCTTCCTTCCTTCCTTCCTTCTTTCCTTTCTTTCTTTCTTTCTTTCTTTCTTTCTTTCTTTCTTTCTTTCTTTCTTTCTTTCTTTCTTTCTTTCTTTCTTTGAGTTTGGCTCTTTCTATATAGCTTAACATTGGAAATAGGTTCAGTCTCCAAGGACCTAGGGTTAAACTGAAAATAAAACAAAAATGACTTAACAAACATTCATTTCTATTGCTTTGTGATTGTCATAGCTGTTTAGGAAGTTGATAGAAGTATGCTCTTGTGGAAACAAAGCACGGGAAATAATTTTGTCATATATTCATTAAGGATGAAAGAAGTCTGAATGATAGTTTTTTTTACAATTTCATCTTATTCAAAGTTAATAAATTTCAGAAATAGAATGAAAACACCATATGAGCATCTAACAATAATGGGATCTATTAAAACATGAAACTTGCATGGATAGATATGAAAGTACAACATACTCTGTATGGGTAACAAATACCCATCTGACCAAACGTAAGTCCTACTCAAGAGGAAGAAATTCACTCCCTGAACCAAATGCCTAGAGGGCTACCTGTGGTTGATGGAGTCAGAGGTCCTAGAAAAGAACCTACTGCTGCCTCTTTCATAACCAGTCTTATTCCTAACTGCATTCTGAATCCCTATCCATCCATGTGTGTATATGTATGTGTGTGTGTGTATGTGTGTGTGTAGTTCTCACCATTCATCAAAGTAGTGTCTTTCTGTAGAAAACTACAACTATTCAAAACACAAATAACAACTGATAGTGAGATTGCCTATTCTCAGTTGACACATATAAACCTACATCTTTAATGGAAGTCTGAGGGATTATCAGGGAAGAGAGGGCTAGCCAGATTCTAAGATTCTAAGGATCAAGACATTAGGTGTGAAATTGTATCTTCTATATGTTACAAAGCATCTGCACACATGAAATGTCAACAATATTATTGCCTAAACAAGATGAGATCTGAGCCATTATACCAGTTTACATGATATCATTAATGGAGGAAATCTTTGGAGGCTCCACCCCTTGATGAAATGACTATTGAGAGGTAGAGAATCAGTGTTTCACAGGAATGAAGCTCTTAATTTGTTAGCAAGTCCCAAATGGTTAAAATGAAACACACAATACAATACTAAGTGAATTCTTCAGGTTGAATGTGTGTGTGTGTGTGTGTGTGTGTGTGTGTGTGTGTGTGTGTGTGTGTGTGTGTGTGAAATAATAGTAATTAAAGAAAAAGAGGCTATGAATTTGATGAGGCAGCATTTGGGAAAACTGTAGGAGTTGGAGAGTTGGAGGAAGCAAATAATATAAATGCAGTACTTACAAAAAGCAAATAAAAGTTAAAAAATAATTAATAATAAATATGAGTAGTTTTCTTAATGAGAAGAAAGAAAAAAGGGGACACAAATACAGTGTGAGCTTTATCTATCTTTACTGTAATGTATATTTAAAACAAAGACATGGATTATAGTAATGTTTTGTTTTAAACCATAACATTTAATGAAATATAACAAGTTTCTAATAAGCCCAAGTGGTATTGTTATAGATACTTTTGGAACTAAAAGGATTATTGTAGACTTTTCTTGATTATTGTGAATAGACCCTCAAGAAGAATTTGCTAAGGTTGAAAACTGCCAAGACATGATGTGGAGAAGCAGACGTGATACCTTACCTGGGGAAGCTGTGCTGTTAATAGAAAAGGACCTTACATGAATATGCACTTTTTATGTTGTTTCCTTTTCTATAAAATACAAAAGTCAAGACTAGCTCCATGAGTATTTGGCAGTTGTAAGGCATTTTTTTAAAGGTATTTTCCTCTTAGCTAGTGATGGAGCTGTATTTCAAATAGTGTCTTAGGAGTCCTAAAATATTTTTCAAAATTAATATTAATTAATATTATAAAAAGCATCCTAGTATGGTAATTATGAAATTCCTTTTCACATATTTTCTAATATTTGCTATATTTCTGCATGTAGAAAAATTTTAAATTAGTCATATTGCTATTAGATTGTGGCCTCCTTGTTTAACAGTAACTTATTATCCCAGAAATGACAGTAACTTAAAAAAGAAACTTTCTTGGGAAATACAACAGGAGACCATATAGAAGTCTGACATTTGAGTACTGTGTTATTAATTCAAATTGTAATATTTGATGATTTAACATGTATTCAGCTCCATAAATCAGTCATCATCAATGTTTAGGAACCGCTAAAATGGGATTTTTCAGAGTTTCATAACTTAAAAGAATCCAGAAATTATGGACAGTAATTTTGAGATAGCAAAGATGTAGGAGAAAATAGCAGCAGGACCCGGCAGTACCCCTAACTGTTCAGATACAGTTCACATAGAATATCCTTTTAAATGCCCCAGTGAGATGTTTAGTTTTACGTAATATTCATTATAAGCCCTATTCACCCTCTTCAACAGACTTAAAAATAAAGCTTGACTTTAGCTAAGTAGTTCAAGGTCACAACTCACAAACAGAGGCACAATGGATACACAATTTCACCCATAACCACAGCATCAGATTCAATGTAAAGCAAAAAGTAAGAAGGAAGTATCCAGTTATACAGAAATATGTCCTTGTCATCTCACAAAGTAAAAAAATGAATGAAAGGACAGGAAGAACAGAGCACTTCAGTGCAATGAAGATCTCAGGAGGACGGTGTGAACACAGGACACACCCATCCAGAGAAAGACTGAGTAGGAGTTAGTGAGTTGAAGCAGAGGGTTCCAAGAATGGTGAGAAGCCCTTAATGTTCCATATGAAACCATTAAATCACATGGTAAGGCTTATCATGCTTATAAATCTTTTTTGACCATTTGAACCAAGTAGTAGAACTAGAATACTGCACGTTCATCTCTGAGACTCCAATCTTACAATAACTTCCTTCAAAATGAAAGATAGCCTGTAAGTTTTACATGGAATTTATTATTTGTATTTAGATCCAAATCAACAAATATACAGAATATGTTTATGCTGAAAATAACAGTGATCTTTAAAATATAATAAATTATGTAACATTGTCTCCAAGAACAAAAATACATTTTGGTTGTTGGATATCAACAATAAAAAATTAAAAATAATATGGTTATTATTAACTCTCATGCACACACACACGTCCTTGTGATTATATGTGTGTGTATGTAAATATATATATATAATTTTTAAGTTACAAAGAATGCAAAGTTCACAAGGAAATGTTAAACAATTTTAAAATGTCCTTGGAATTGATGAGATATTTCTTCAAGAAGTACATTTCTGAAGTGGCAGTTTCATACTACATCAAGATAGTCCCTATATGACATTTTTAGAAATTATTTTCAAAAATATTATATAATGGTAAGTTGGATACAAATTGATGTTTTCTAATAGGACTGTCACTTTTACAGTGATATACACCATCAGTAACAGAAAATCAGCTCCTATTTTCTGTATAAGCCTACATTATCACTTGACATGTACAGATATCCTGCCTAATTCTAAGGTAGGCATGATTAAAGAGGCATACAGGCTATGATTTTGATGAAAATGATTTTCTTTAAAATTATCATTCTAAAGCTAATTTGTAAATTCCTTCTAGAAAACTTCATTATCCTTGCTGCCATCCCCAATACCTTTTAGATTGCTGTCCATATACTTTGATTAATAGCAATTTAGCTCTTCACTAAATAGATGATCAAACATGGGAAAGTTACTGGCAAAATATACACAATATGGAAGCCATCACATTCATTTCAATGAGCACCATTTGACTTACTGATTGTAGATTCTCAAGAGCACCTGAAAGGTACACATGAATGTTTGTGAGGCTGTTTCCACAGGAGTTGAAGTAGGGAAGACTCAATGTTATTACAGGTCTCACAATCCTATGGGGCAGAGGACTGAATGAAAGGTCAAAAGGAGAAAATATAAGCCCTGGCTCTCAACTCCCTTGTCAACTTGGCTGTTTACACAGGATAGTCATTTTTCAGTCATGCCACCACCTACACCTTCCATCTGTGTGCTGCATGCTTTCTCAGACTGTGAACCAAAATAAATGCCTCCTTCCTTTTGTTAGGTACTTTATCACAGCAATGAAAAAGAGCATCTGACATACATTTCCCTAAGTAAAACCATAATTGCCTTCTGAAATATTGCTGTACAAAAGAAAATATAAGGACAGCAAATGGGCATACCAGATGCTTTAAAGATGATAGAAACTACCTTATGGTAACAGATGTACAATGTGGTAATTGCTTAAAGCATTTCATAAAGATAAAGCCCATGGTAGGTAGAATATACTTCAGTGAAACTGCTTAGTATACTATTTTTCTTAATATAATTCATTTTATTGAGATAATCATTTTAAACAAACCAGTGTTATATTTGTAGTTAAATGGATCACTCAGAATACTTATTTCCTGAATACTCACTGAGTGTGTATTATATGCTAAATATTGTATGCAAAATTAAATGAGGTGTTTATCACTGATTTCAGTGGCTCTTAGTCAATGGCATGGGAAGTTAGCTAAAGTCACTGGACAAATTCAAGCTGCAATTTGCTTTTGTCCTGATAATGGGCTAAAAATTATTACATTTTCACAATTTGTATTAATAATTTATGGCAGACATGTAATGACTTTTGACCTTATTTTTCACAATTTTCTTCCATGCTTCTCAACTTAATACGATCCCCTCAACTTTGAACCTAGCAAGGTGCTTAAGTGGGTGCTGTCCGTAAGAGCATAGGTATGTGAAGCACACGCAGCATCTCAGCGCCCACACCTCTAAAGTAAACTTGCAGTGCCTCTGCTAGCTGCCATTAGCTTGTCAGCTACTGTTAGGACTGCATGACTCCCAATCAACCCAAATCAATGCAGGGAGTTTGAAGTCTTGATCTTCTTCAGGCCCTGTGCATAAGTCACAGCCTATATGAGTTTATGGGTGCAATAAATGATCCTATTTTTTGTTTTTTGTTTTTTTGTTTTCTGGCAAATAATGCTTCATCCTTACAAAACTTAAAGATTAGAAAGCAATAAATAATATTGTGTCACATGAAATTTAAACCTACATGTTAAAATGAGTTCTACTCTTTACCCAGAGCATAATATCCATTACCTGAAAATATTAACAATCTAGACCTTTACAGATCACAGCTGCCAACATGAGGCAAAATTGGTGATACACAGAGAGGTAATATGTGGTTAGTGTTGTTGGCTTCAATGTTTGCTGTTGAGAGCCATTCTGAAACCGATTCTTCAAAGTGTTTGCCCACTACTCAACACACTGTGTGACAAGTTGAATATTGCAATGTCTCTACTGTGGCTATTTGAACTTTCAATGTTTTAAAATTGAATAGCCTGTCCTTGCTTTTGAAAAGGCAATAACTATGAAAGCTGCTGCTGATTCACATACTCAAGGGCCAAAGCTGTTACAAGTCTTAGATTTTGTACGGTATTTTTGTTCTTTAAAAATCAATCTCTATCAATCTCTGATTTTTTTTTTTGGTTACAAAAATCAAGAGGAGTCATATTATTTATGTTGTTAGTGATCAACTGCCCCAACGCAGATAAAGGGTATCTTATTAATCCTGCAACATTCCATATGATGAATGTGCAATTTTGACAAAAAAGAAATGGACCACTAAAAGAATTATATTTGCTGTGTTTCCACAAAATTAGATCTGTAAATTGAATACACTGAGTCAACAAAGACAATGGGTTAAGTGTTATACAGTTATATACTACATTGTCTTCTATTGGTAAATATGGAAGTACATTTTTAAAATATATGCATCTTTTATGTTTTATGATTTACATAAAACATCAAATTCCAGCCTTCCTGGAGATACTTCAGTATCATTACTCTTTGAGTATTCTTCCTGTTTTACATTTTATATTTACTCATTACTCGAGTTTACCCTGGTTATAATTTACAATGCATCTCAATATCAATATTCCAGTTGAGTAAATGGAAGGAACAGGAACAGGCTGATACACAAATATTTTCAGATAAAAGAAAAATGTAAGAGTAACAAATTATGTAATTTTGCATATCTATTTTTCATATATTTATATTTTAATATATATTAAACATATGTGTGTAATTATATATGTAATTATATACATAATTATATATAATTACATATATATATATACATACATATATATATATATATATATATATATATATATATATATACACACACATACATATATATATAATTAAAATGCTCTTTGCTGGGCAGTGGTGGCACAAGCCTTTGATCCCAGCACTTGGGAGGCAGCCTGGTCTACAGAGTGAGTTCAAGGTCAGCCAGGGCTACACAGAGAAACCCTGTCTCAGAAAAAAAAATGCTCTTTAATTGTATTACATTCAAACTGAATTTTAGCATTAATAAATCTTAGTGATTTAAGTGATTTACTTACACTTGCATCATTAGTATTGAAAACACATGTTTAATTTAAAATGTAGTCATGACTGTGATTCAAAATTGTTAAATTCTGTCAAAAAAAAAACCCTATAGAACTTAAGGTTATTTTTCTTCATATTTTCCTTATATTATTTTTAAAGTAAATTCAACATAGTAGAGAAGAACCCTGAACTATGCTCAACAAAATAATAATAATAATAATAATAATAATAATAATAATAATAACAATAAAAATCTGATCTTCTAGATAAAATAATTGGCACATGAGATTCAGTGGCCATAATATTCATTTAAAAAAGACTCCTTTTATATTGGAAGGCTCTAATGGACACACTGAGATCAGAGGGAAAATAAACAGTTTGTGACAGTGTAAATTGTTTATATTTTTTTTTCTTTTTTTTTTTCTGGTGTCACTAATAAGATAGTGCTGGCTAGCTTTATGACAGTTTGACTCAAGCTAAAGTTATCAGAGAAGAAATCCCCAATTGAAAAAAAAAATGCCTCTGTAAGTTTGAACTGTAGACAAGCCTGTAGGGCATTTTCTTAATTAGTGATTAATGTTGAACAGTCCAGTCCATTGTGAGTGGAGCCACTCTTGACCTGGTGGCCCTGGATTCTATGAGAATTCTATGACTAAGCCATGAGGATCAAGCCAGTAAGAAACACTCCTTCATAGCCTCCCATCTGCTCCTGCCTCTGGTGCACTGTCAGGCTTGAGTACTGCCTTGTCCCTTGGTGGACTGTTAAAGGATATGGAAGAGAACTAAAACTCTTCTCCCCAAATGTTTTGGATTATGGTGTTTCATCACAGCAATAATTACCTTAACTAAGAATTTTCCCCAATGAGTAATGATAACAACAACATTATTTTTAGATTAGAAATGTGTAATCATACTTCAGAGAGCCAGTCAAAAGGAGTACAAAAGTTACTCAGGACCATGACAGTATATTGGCCACTTCGTGTGATGAGATCAATTAACATCAATGGATAAATAACTGACAACTCCTCCTGTCAACTTGAGGGGTAGGAGAGGTTGGAGGGACTGTGCCAGGGAGATACTGGAGCGGAGGAAATGAGGGCTAAAAGGAATATAATTATACTTCAGATAAAAACATTTAAAAATAAAATCATATAAAAGGCTTTTAAAAAGATTCCCTACTAAAATGTCCATCTATTTTCTATCTTTCTTTTTTATTGGCATTTTTTTTCCTTTTTGAAGTCATAAATTAGTTAAAAGTATCGCTGTTCCCACATTTATTTCATTTGCTTTCATCTATTAAATATCAGATACTTAGTAAAATTACTTACTAACTGGAAAGGATTAGCAAAGGGGTAGATTTGACCTCTGGAGGCATTAAGTAGGAGATTATTATCACGGTCACAGCCTTCGGAGGAACTATGGACATGAAGAAGGCCCAGAACACACAGCATACAAGGAAACAGGAAATAGTTCAAGAAGCCACACCAATGACTGGAGTCTAATTAAAGCAGAAGTAATTCTGCTTTTGTTCTATTCCTCAAACTTTGACCTATATTGTTCCAAAGCCAGCATGTGTCCATCAGATACCAAAAAATATTTTATAGTCTATCATGGTCACAAAAAAATATTATGAGAATATTGAGGATATTTGTCATATAAATGTTAAAACTATAGAAAGATACACATGAAAGGAGGAATAAAAAAGATTTTAATCCTAATAATTTAGTGTAGTACTAAGTTTATCCATCTCATATTAGATTCAAATCTTAAATCAGCCCCTTCTACTACAGGGCTTTAGGAAGTGACACAGTGTTTATGTTTTCTAGTTTCCTTAGAAGGAACAGAGTCTTAGTAATATCAGGCAATATTTATAAAGCACTGATAAAACTTTCTGGCCACTGGCAATTACTGTAAAAAATGTTTTAGAGAGAGGAAAGAGAGAGAGAGAGAGAGAGGAGAAAGAATTAAGAAAATACCAATCTATGATTTATGTAGCCTATGCTTTTAGGAACTTTAGACAACAGACTCTGTCCTTCCTTCTGTGGATAATGATTACCGTGAGTCGTAACAAATCTTCATATTCTTGACATATTATTAAAATTATATCATAAAACGGCACTAATGGAGAACATTCCAACAGGCACAGTGACTTTGTAAGTCAGTACCAGCCTAGACAGACATATATGAAACTTGTAGTGAATAGTTTGTAAAATCGGGACAGTACAGCTAATATATCTTAATGACTAGGAATGTAGTGTTAAATCAAATACAATCCTGGAAGCAATTTAAAACTAGAAATGTCTAACCATACCCCAGAGAATCAGTACAAAACAATATAAAAAGTGATCAGCATTATGTCAACATATTTTCCCCTTTAGATTCTTGTCCTGAAATAGTTTATTAGATGAGATGAAATAGGATCAACTTACTGATATCAGTGAACTCACCCTGTAAATATTCAGATAGCAGGATTGGGGGAAAGCAATATACACAGTATGTGGACACAAGGGCAGAAGTGAGAAAGAGTACAAAGACATAAGGCTTCCCTTTCAAGTCTGTGCTAATGCTAATGAAATTAAATCCCATATGGATATTCCCAGTAACTGTCTCCCACTTTAATGACATTTAGGAAATGAAGAATGGCTTCTAGGGCAGCATGACTAGGCACGTAGCTAATAATGCTTTTCTTCTTCATGTTTACAAATTGCAAAAGTGAAATGTCTTAATACTGAGCAACTCTGAAAGCATAAATGTATTCATGCAAATTATTTGTACTCTAGCTTGGAAAAAAACATGATAACGTAACATTCCCTGAAAGCATCAAAGTTGTTCCATAAGAACACATTTTTCCCCCAACAGACAATGATTAATTCTCATGATTTGGTTCACTCTTGTATATGTAAGTACATGAGTGCATACGTGCTTAGAATGTCACTCAAGATGTTGAAACAGCAATTAGCCTCTCAATAAATTATGGCAATCATTTTTAATGTTATCAAGACAGATACACTAAATCAGATTCATAATGTTCATATTTTTCTCATTATTTTAAAATCTATTTTTATTAAGGTGTATGTGTGTGTGTGTTTGTGTGTGTGTGTGTGTAAGCAGCTGACCAAACAGCCCAGAAACCTCTTATTTTCCTGGATTTAGGGTTATATATGCTTTTATATAGTGTGAGTTGGGTGTTGGGAATCAATTGGGATACTCTGAAAGAGCAAAGCATGCTCTTAACTGTAGAGATAACTGTCCAGACTCTACTGTTTATTTTAGATAATGTTCTACAAACCACTTGTATGAAAACTGTGTGTGATATTAAGATGTTCAAGTTTGTCAGCCTCAGGTTGAGTGTTCTGTACTATGATTCTGAAGCATTATAAACATACTGAGGGCATCTTCATCTTTATCTCTCTAAACACATATGATGAAGGAAGTCTCTATTTAAATACTTCTTTTAGAAATGAACATGCTATATAACTTTAAAACAATGAAGCAAGAATTAAAATAGAAACCCAAATCCACAGAACAGCCACATGACAACTGTATGAAGTGGTGGTCCTCTTTCTAATTTGGATATGCATCTCTAATGTGTATATTCTGTGCCTAGGTCGGAGGACAAATCCATGAAAACCCTATCTTCTTTCCTCTTGGATATTTTTACTTTGAGAGGAAAAGATGGCATCTTTAATTTATTCTCTTAGGAGTCAATCACTGACAGGCATTATCAGAAAACAGATGCTGAGAACGCATCAACATATCTATCAAAAGGAAATTTAGATTTCCTAAAAAACAGCTTAATAATTCCTTCAAGTGTCAGAAATTTATATATAAAACAATTATAACTTCAGCTATTACAATTATCTTGAAATCCTGATGGACTCTCTATGTTACACTCCCTGAGTTTGCAAATATGTTGTGTTTTGAAGGAGAGAAGTTTATGAAAAGTCCTTCCAAAATAATGATATTTTACAGCTGTGGCAAAATAAAAATATCTTGCATTTCTTTTACCCAGTACCTACAGGCCTTTGCCCAATCATATAAGCACTATAAATAAGCAAAATATAGCTATTCAAATGTAAGTATATACATGACCTGCCGATTCTGTGCTCTGTATCATCAACATACAAAAATGAAAATTCCAAATAATAGGTTAAAAAATACCGGTAAGAACATGCTGAGGAAATGTCAGAGTCTCTAGTGTAATTCATAATTCATAATATGATAAGCAAGATAACCGAGTTCATTAAGCTCCTTCTACGTATCAGCATTGTATGAGATGTTACAAGCACTAATTTTCCTCTCACAATAACTTTATGAGATGTTTAGAAATAGTCACAATTGATACATGAGTAAACAAATCTGATAATCTCCAAAGTTACACAATTGTGAATTGCCATGGCTGGGATGGAATCCCATCTTTTTTGGAGCCCAAATTTTATACCTCAGAGTATAACTCCTTTAAGTCATTTTTCCTTTAGATCATGTAGTTTGTGAAGGACTATTCCAGACTCAACATACACACCCTGACCTAAACTATATGCTTCCTCCAAGCTACCCATAAATGCCTCGCATTCTTTCTATGAGGGTTATGATGGAAGTTGTCATTTTTGTTCCATATAGCTTCTGCATCCACACAGCAGTAGGCTGAACTCCTGTCTCTAGAGTTCTTACTTATATTTCCTTTCTCATAAGAGCATCCAGCAAGGTATCAGACATCTTTAAACCTGAAGCATATTAATTACAAATTTCATCAACAACTGAAATAGATTTACTTTGTGGAAATACCTTCTTTAGCATTTAGTCAAGTTCACATAAAAAACCAATGTGCTAGTCAATTTTGAACCAGGTACTATATTAAAATACTATAATTAAGTGGTTAATTTTGAGTACAGTAAACTGTTTCTCAAGCCTACTTTTCCAGAGTAAAAAAGATGCATGACTTAACTTACCCTAGAAGTATTTTTCAAAGAATAAATAAAAGTGTAGAGAGCAACCTATTGTCTTAGCAACAGACTAGGAGGTATTTAGGGATGACCATGGAGTCCTTTGGCCGCTAGCTCAATTACACATAACCTTCTCTGGTATTGGTAATGTTTGTAATTGTAATTTTTATCTGCCAGATTAAACTTTGGTCTTGAAGGTTTACTGCTGAATAAGTCCAACTTTTCTTGGCTTTTCTGAACTCTGGCTGGTTGGTTCAAAACAGCAGTTGGCTCAACTCTCTAAACTGATTAATTCAACCTGGCTTCTCTCAGCTTCTATGTGAATTGCTCTGCTTGGCCTCAAACTAACTCTGGCAGTCTGTTCTAATCTTCTGGCTCCTTCTCATTCTCTGGCTTGTCATCACCCGTGTCTAGTTTGTTACCTCTTCATCTGACTCTGTAAACCTGTCTTTGTAAAAATTTCACTTAAGCTCCATCAATTGAACTGCCAACAAGTGAACTACCATGAACTCAACTCCACTGCACTGCCTCCTAACTCACTCCTGAGCGTTGAATTTTTTTTTGTTTTTTTGTTTTTTTGGTTTTGTTGTTGTTGTTGTTTTTTGTTTTGTTTTTTTGTTGTTCAAGCTTTTTATTATAATGTTGCTATAAGTATTCATGTACATGGATTTTTTAAAAATATTTTTATTACATATTTTCCTCAATTACATTTCCAATGCTATCCCAAAAGTCCCCCATACCCTCCCCCCACTTCCCTACCCACCCATTCCCATTTTTTTGGCCCTGGCATTCCCCTGTACTGGGGCATATACAGTTTGCGTGTCCAATGGGCCTTTCTTTCCAGTGATGGCCGGCTAGGCCATCTTTTGATACATATAATTAAAGGCCTGTACCACCAAACCTAGGCCTAAGATTTTCAGTGCTCTGTACCAGCTTGCCTTAAACTCAGAGATATGCTTGCCTCTCTCCTGGGATTAAAGGAGTGTCAGTATTCCAGCCAGCACAACCATGATGCTAGATTAAAATTCACCTATAAGTTTTGTTTCATGACAAGAGATGGCCAATAGGGACTTGATCTCCCTATTATTTGGAAATTTCATTAGGACTACCTTTGTATATTTTAGGAAGTTTGTCCTGCACTGGTTTTGTATACCACCGATCAAATGCCACTCAATTCTAGCTGTCTCTCCCACCATTCATCCTCTCCCCACCTTATTCTACACTGCCCCAGTACACTCATAAAATCTATTCCATTTTCCCCTCCTAGAGAGAGCCATGTCTCCCCCTTGTCTTTCCTCTATACGTAACCCCTCTGGAGCTATGGGTTTGTAGCTTAGTTATCATTTACTTCATGGCTAATATCCACATATAAGTGATTTCTGGATCTTTGTTTTTCACTCACAGTTGTGTGGTTCTCGTTCTATCCTTTTATGTCAAAATTTTATAATGTCATTTTTAACAACTGAGTAATATTCCATTGTGTAAACTTTGCATATTTCCTTTATCCATTTTTCTTTTGGTGTACATCTAGGTTGTTTCCAGTTGCTGGCTTTTGTGAATACAATAGTAATGAACAATGTTGAACATGTGTACTTGTGGTAGGGTAAAGTGTCTTTTAGGTATACCCAAGAATGGTATAACAGTATCTTGAGATAATCTAATTCTCATCTTTCTGAGGAACTGCCACACTGACTTCACTTTGGCTGTACAAGTTTCCACTCCCACAATCAATGGATGAGTGTCCTCCTTTTTCTACATCCTTACCAACATAAGATGCCACTTGTGTTACTGATAATAGCCCCTTTGACAGGTATAAGGTGGAATCTCGAAGTAGTTTTCCTGAAGACAACAGCTATACAACTCATTGAATATGGACAAGTCAAGCTATTGCCTACCTAGAATCTTCACCCTACATTCTGTGCCTTTGACACAGGAAGCTATATGGCAGGCTACCAAAACAGAAACATAATATACCAACACAGCCACAAAATATTTACTTTACATTCTGTTCTCCCTGAAAATTATGCTACAGCAATAATGGTGAAAAGCTTGTAGTAATAACCAATTTATGTCTGATTTGAACAAAGGCCCACTCTATAAGATAGACTCAAACTCAGTACTGCTTGGGTGACCAAGAACCAGAGAGTGGATAGCACAGAGAACTAGAGTAAAAACAAATACTACTTGTATTTAAAATGCAACAACAACAACAAAATGGGTCCTAAGGTAATTCTGCTATACTAAGATCAGTGCCTCACTCTGTGTTCATCCAACAAGCTTTTTTTCTGCATAAGATGGAAAGAAATAGAGAGACCCACAAATGGATATTGAGAAGGAAATGGGGAAAGATTTTGTAACACTCAGTTCTAAATGAAAAGTCTCAGTCAAACCCCTCGCCTAAGAATTGATGCAGCCCCACAAAAGGGGAAGAGAAAAGGGTGTAGATGCAGAGGGGATAGAGGACACCAGTAAAACAAGGCCTTCTGAATGAACCGAACAAAGCTCATATCAACTCACAGAGACTGAAACAGTGCCTATGAGTCTGATCTAGGTCTTCTATGTATATAATATATGGCTTTAAGTTAAGTAGTAATTTGGAAACACCTCAGTGTGTAAATCAGTGGGTCTTTGATTCCTGTGCCTTCTCTTAGGGTTGCTCTTTTCCTTCTGTTGGATTGTCTTGTCCAACTTCAATTCTTGTTTGTTTGTTTGGTTGGTTGGTTTTTCATGCGACAGGGTTTCTGTGTGAAGTCCTGTCTGTCCTGGAATTCCTTCTGTAGACCAGAATGGACTTGAACTCAGAAATCTGCCTTCCTCTGCCTCCCAAGTGCTGGGATTAAAGGCATGTGCCACCACTGCCTGGTACCTTGTCCAACTTCAATGTGATGATTTTTGCTTTATCTTACTATATTTTATCTTGTTGTCTGTTAACACTGACTCCATTAAAATGTAGCAATTATTTATGTAGTGTATTATTATCTATTTATTTTCTATACTACAATATCCTTAAGAACTATCACATGCACAGAATTCAGTGACTTCCACACAGGAAATACATGCAGAAGAGTGAAGAAGCCAAAAGGTAAAAGACAGGTGAATTGCACAGATTCTGGTGGCATTTGTTTTGCTTTTTCTTCTCAATTAAAAATTATTTTCTGGGTTAATATCCACTTATCAGTGAGTAGATTTCATTTGAGTTCTTTTGTGATTGGGTTACCTCACTCATGATGATGTCCTCCAGGTCCAACCATTCTTTTTAATAGCTGAGTAGTACTCCATTGTTAAATGTACCACATTTTTTGTATCCATTCCTCTGTACTCACTGATAAGTGGATATTAACCCAGAAACTTAGTATAGCGAGATATAAGGTACAATATGCAAAACATATGAAACTGAAGAAGAACGAAGACCAAAGTGTGGACACTTTGCTCATTCTTAGAATTGGAAACAATCACCCATGGAAGGAGTTACAGAGACAAAGTTTGGAGCTGAGACAAAAGGATGGTCCATCTAGAGACTGCCATATCCAGGGATCCATCCCATAATTAGCCTCCAAACGATGACACCATTGCATACACTAGCAAGCCTTTGTTGCAAGGATGGTGATATAGCTGTCCCTTGTGAGACTAGGCCAGGGCCTAGCAAACACAGAAGTGGATGCTCACAGTCAACTATTGGGTGGATCACAGGGCCCCCAATGGAGGAGCTAGAGAAAGTATCCAAGGAGCTAAAGAGATCTGCAACCCTATCAGTGGAACAACATTATAAACTAACCAGTACCCCAGAGCTCTTGACTCTAGCTGCATATGTATCAAAAGATGGCCTAGTCGGCCATCACTGGAAAGAGAGGCCCATTGATCAGGCAAACTTTATATGCCCCAGTACAGGGGAACGCCAAGGCCAAAAAATGGGAATGGGTGGGTAGGGGAGTAGGGGGGGAGGGGGTGGGGGACTTTTGGGATAGCATTGGAAATGTAATTGAAGAAAATACGTAATAAAAAAATTATTTTCTTATACAAGACAGCTATAACAGAGTCCCTTCAGCAAAATCTTTCTCTCATATGTCAGTGCCTAGCAAATACAGAAGTGGATGCCCACAGTCATCTAAAAGATGGAACACAGGGCCCCCAATGGAGAAGCTAGAGAAAGTACTCAAGGAGCTGAAGTGGTCTTCAACCCTATAGGTGGAGCAACAATATGAACTAACTAGTACCCCCAGAGCTCGTGTCTCTAGCTGCATATGTAGCAGAAGATGGCCTAGTCGGCCATCACTGAGTAGTGAGGTAGTTTTCAAAACCCCTTGGTATTGCAAACTTTATATGCTCCAGTACAGGGGAATGCCAGGGCCAAGAAGCAGCTCATGTCTATGTCTATGTCTGTGTCTGTGTCTGTGTCTGTGTCTGTGTCTGTGTCTGTGTCTGTGTCTGTGTCTGTGTCTGTGTCTGTGTCTGTGTCTGTGTCTGTGTCTGTGTCTGTGTCTGTGTCTGTGTCTGTGTCTGAGTCTGAGTCTGTGTCTGTGTCTGTGTCTGTGTCTGTGTCTGTGTCTGTGTCTGTGTCTGTGTCTGTGTCTGTGTCTGTGTCTGTGTCTGTGTCTGTGTCTGTGTCTGAGTCTGAGTCTGTGTCTGTGTCTGTGTCTGTGTCTGTGTCTGTGTCTGTGTCTGTGTCTGTGTCTGTGTCTGTGTCTGTGTCTGTGTCTGTGTCTGTGTCTGTGTCTGTGTCCATGTCTAGTCTATGTCTAGTGTATGTCTATGTCTATGTCTATCATATATATATATTCCTAGATATATAAGCCAAAATCATGTATCTTCTTCTCCATCAAAAACTCGTGGTGATAACATTTCAATTGAATGTGGAAATTGGTTTCTAGATTCATTTATTTTATCATTATCATACCTGCAGGATTCAAAATTAATTTTTGGCAGACTACTTCACTCCTCTTTCCAAAAATTCATCTCATATTTCCTTCAGTGTAGAAAAATCACTACCTCGTTATCTCACTCAATGGGAAGCAGATAAATGTCTCATGACAAGGGGAGAAGCATGAATTTAACTATTGGATATTTGTATATGTTTTCTCTCTAGAGAAATTCCAAAATAATTCTAGGAATAATAGAAGCTGCCATTAGCACCTACTGAATGAGTATATATGTATGAAGGTCTACATTAAGACATAAGTAATGTATTCCTTGTGATAATCCTATGAAATTAACAATGTAGTCTCATTATTTTTTGAAGAGGGAATTAAAGACTAAAGATTCCAATGCTTTAAGTTGTAGTTTCACACAAAGCAATACATGATCAAATGAAGAAAAATCTCTAGTACTTTTAGTCTGAATAAAGTATACTATCAAGATATGATTACATTAATGAAAATTGTGTAAAACTAAATACTTTCATGACACCAGTGACAGAAGCTAGCATTAAACTTACCATAACGTTCTAAGTATTTAAATACATTATCTGCACCTTAAGTTTGAATATATTGTGAGAATGAGTAAGTAAATGTTGATCATCAGTTAATCAGTCAGGAAAGTGAGGCATAAAAGGGGAGAGTCAATTAGCATATATTTGTTAAATTAATGAGCCAAGACTTACAATACTACTTAACCCAGGAACTTGGTCTTTTAATATCATCAATAATTGTTACTATAAATTGTTTCTGATTTTTTCTCAGCCCTGCCAAATTCTCTGTGTGCTATGGAATCAGCAGTAGCTTTTGTTTTTATTCCGAAGACTATAAAGAGATCACTGTGAAAAAATATAAAGAATAGGAAGGGAGCACAGGTATAGTCTGTGTCACCTCCTCACTGCCTGACTACTACTGGTGGGAGCCAAATGGATCCAAGGCTTTCTCAGAAGCCCCCAAAAGAAACTCTAGCTCTATGTCCTTGAGCAGGAGCAGATCTCAAAAATTCCAGAGATTGGAGCCTAGGCCTTGAAGGAGATCCTGGGACTTTTTTTCTACTCTGAAGGGCTGTGATTATGAGCCTGAAGGCAGCTATGTCTAAGGTATCCTGTGTTATCTTTGCCAACACTGTGTAATTTAGCTTACTGTTAACCTCTGTCATTTTCCTATTATAAAGAGTATATAGGATGATGACTTATTAATAAACTCACTTAGCCTGGGTGATAGTTTATGCACACCCTCCCAATTCCAGCTTTATATCTTCTCATGCCCTGGTTTGCAGTTCACTAAACTAGAACAAAGTGTGTGAACATTTTCATTCTACTATAAGATAAGCATGTATTAAATGTCTACTGGACTCTAATGCCTAGTGCAGGTTCCTCTTGCCCATACTGTTCCACAAGGCTGTTCCTCTTATGCTCTAAGAACTCAGTCCAGATGACTCACCTCTTAGTCTTTGTTTTTGTTGATTGGACACTTTGGACTGTGTTATTCAATTATTGTTTTTGTGCAATCCATTATTTCTATTATGTAGTGGTTAAAAGTTTTGCTAGCTAAAGTGCTAGGAAATTAGGAATATTAGCCCATATTCATCAGAATCAAGAAATGTGCTATTACTTGGATATATGTTCCAGCCCAAAATCATTACCTGCACCTTAGATTTGAAGATTGTTCATTAAATTTTCTATCAACAAATATACTCATAATGATGAAAATTCAGCTCATAAGAATTAAATGTGTAAGTTAAAACAAACTATTCACAAGTGCAAAAGAAGTATTTAACAAATAAAATGTATTTTAAGTATATTATTAATACTAGAAAGGCATGCTTAGTGAAGATGGATAGTAGGTCAAACACTTTGTATGAACAGAGGCCCAATTTTCGTCTCTGGACCCTACTAACAAAAAAATATGAAACATTCATTTGATGTATTATTTAATTTCCTTACTCCTTAAATGTATAGCTATACCAACAGGTCACAGTAAAGATTAAGTATTTATATGCATTATCCTCTAATTCCTACAATGTGTCACTTGCACTGCTTTCTAGGCCACAATGTCTTGGCCATACTCAGCTCTTGAGTTCTCATTTTTCTGTGTCTGCCACCATCAGACTTGTCTCCTAAGATCTGCCAGAAAACAGACTAATCCCTTGTTCATAGCAAAACTTGGGCTGCTCATTGTCTCTGTCTGATCATATGTTAACATGTGATCAAACTCCCAAAGAATCAATTTTATGATACTTTTCCACAGAGAAGTATGGATATCATAACTGCCATTTGCAATAATACACACCAATACTACATATTTATTTAAAAATTTTGGAGAGTATGTAATATACTGCTAATGATAGAACAGAAAAAAGCAAAATGATGAAACTATTTTCATAAACCTCAAGTCAAAAAATTTTATTAACAATACTTAAAAGGGTTTTTCAATTAAACTCAGATCATTTGTGCTCTGAAATTTGTGTTTCTAAAAGCATGAAACACATTCTATCTGGATATATAATCATCTCCCAAACAAGTATGACTCAGGCTTAAAAAATCATTGTGCTCATTTATTAGAGTTCGTCTAGCATATTTACAATTGATAACCCTTTCCATTGTTGGGATATTCTAAAAATAAGAAGAAAGGTTTCATAAAACAATAAGCAGCAGGGTTTCAATTTAGGCATAACATAGCATTAAGCTGCTTCTGCTGTAATCTGTATCATTTGTGTTTATCACATTAATATTTCTCTTACAAGGTTCAATAGTTTGGGGTGAGCTAGAAAATATGCTTTTGTCAAGTTAACAATCAGTATTTCAAATATTTAAGGCTAATTCATTCCACAGAATAGTAGTATTAGAAAGAATATCTCTAATGGTTTTCAAAGCTGCTTTATATATCTGCATATAAATAACTGCACACAGAAGATAGATGATATGAAAATGTTGATAATGATTGAATTTTCCTAAGGTGGAACACTAAATATCAGTATAGCCAAATAAACCTTGACATTTGTAGATTCTCATTCTCCCTGTCTCTTGCATCTTTCCCTCGTCTGCGAGGATGTGTCTTAATGCTTGGTAAATAAAGAGATTTAAGCAAATATTTCTGGATAAGGTTGTGAATGAATGGCAGATCGCCTGGGTTTTATGTGTAGAATCTTAGACGGTTTTCATGGGCAGAAAATTCAACACATGCCTATTGTTTTCTGATGATTCTAATAGCGTCTGGTATGGCTTCCTCATCCTTGAAGAGAACAGGATTTCATTCTGATCAGTGGCATGCCTCTGAAATACACTCAAAGATATTTGTTAAATAAATATCAAGAGACATACTTCTAAAGCTCTTTGTCTTTAATGCTTGGGACTGACTTAGACCAGTGTGCATGATAAGTGTACATGCTACCTCTGAGCTACTCTCTAGTCTTTGAGAAACTTTTCATAGTAAACAACAACAAAAACAAAATTAAGTGAGCTGAAGGGCCAAAATTAGGACCTCAGTCCCATTTGGGAAGGAAAATGAAGCAATCACAAGTGGGGAGGGAGAGAGGGTCCTGGGAGGGCAAGTGGATATGGCAGGGATGGGGAAGAACAGAATCTGATCTGGTATTGGGTAGGGAAAAATCCTGAAGCCCTGAGGGGCAGCAGAAAGAATGGAAACAGGCGAGCTCCAGAGACAGATGGTTGGAGGGACCCTCCAGAACGCACCAGAGACCTGGGAGGTGAGAAACTCTCAGGACCCAAAGACCTCAGATGAAATGCCCAACAGTAGGGAGAGGGAACTTATAAAGGCCACCTCCAGCTGGAAGGCAGTGCATTGAGTTTCCATCCCACAGTCAAAATTCTGACCCATAATTGTTCCTGTATGAAAGAACTGAAGGGGTGGAAATGGAGAGGACCCTGAGGAAAAGAAGGTCCAGTGACAGGCCCAAGTGGGATCCAGCTCAAGGGGAGATCCCAAGGTCTGACACTATTACTGAGGCTATGGAACACTCACAAAAAGGGACCTATCATGACTGCCCTCCAAAAGACCCAAGGAGCAGCTGAAAAAGTCAGATGCAGATATTTGCACCCAACCAATGAACAGAAGCTGCTGACCCCTGTGGTTGAATCAGGGAAAAGCTGGAAGAAACAAAGGAGGTGGGTGAACCTGCAGGAGGACCAGCAGTCTCAATTAACCTGAACCTCTGAGATCTTGTAAACACACGATGACTCCGACACATATATAGCAGAGGACAGCAGGGTCTGTGTTCAGTCAGAGAAGATTCACCTAACCCTAAAGAGACTGGAGGACCCAGAGATTTTAGAGGTCTGGTAGAGTGGGTGGTGTGTGGTGGGGACATCCTTTTAGAAATGGGGATGTGGAAGAGATATAAGATGTGGAACACTTAGAGAGTAGACCAGGGAATAAAATCTAGAGTGTAAAAAAAATACAGAAATAAAAGATAAAAATAAAAAAATAAGTAAAAATAGACCTATTACTGTCAATTATTTTTTCTAAGTACATACTGAATTATAACTTAGTTGTAAGTTATGTTAGATGTAACATTCATATTTACTGAATATAAAAGTCAGTGGTTGATGTGCAGTGTTCTGCTTCCCTCTCTATATAATGAGCCTGTGTCCTTTGCTTAGCATTTTTTCATACTGTATTGTACCACTGGCATTAGTCACTCCAGACAGGTGTCAGGCAGCTTTGTTCACTTAGGCATTCCAATCCATCTTCAGATACATTATTCCACTGTCCAAATCCATGATGTGTGAAGCATTCCCACGTTCTGTGTGAAAATCTTCTTTCTCAATTCCAAGCCGTTCTCACCTGTTTGGGGTCTCCTTTCCACGAGTCTTTCAGCAACTGTCACACTGAACTGATGTTTATGGTCCTACCTGGCTTGTCCATCTCTCTAGATATTCCAGGAGGTTCTGTTCACCAATTTATTTTAATGTTTCAAGGGCTGACCTCAGTTTTCACTATAGATCAAATCTTAAGTTGTGTAAATTTAAAAAATTAACCTTGTTAATTTATCATATTTTCCCATAATGTGAGAGAATTTAGAAAGCATCACAATGCATAATGCATACACATTTCATTAATGAAGTTATGAAGGAAGCACAAATTAGGATAATCATTTATTCAGTCAAACTGAATGACAAACCATCATCATCTATCCTTCAAAAGATAAATGAACAAACTGACATGCAATCAAAACTAAAGTCAGGATCTAACACATTAATTAAATATTTTTGCCTCGGTAGTAAGAGTAACCACAGCGTTCTAATAGGACATTTCACACACATGTAATTTACTGTCTGTCAATATTCAGGGTTTAGTAATTACCTTGAAATTAACTTGCAAGATAAGAAACATCAACTGATTTCAAATCCTAAATATATATACTTGTTTACTTTTCCCTGCAGATTAACAAAAACTACTGAAATGTAATTTTAACCTAATTAAGGTTACCATGAAAATGAAAAATATCTATACCTGGTCTATTTGACCAGCCATTTTGTTGAGAGTCATGGCAGTTATAAGAATTTAGATTTTTCTTGAAAATTGAAAATTGCATATCCAGATCTGGGCCTTTGGGGAAATTATCAAAGTATTATCATGTGGAGAATTTCCAGCTGAAATGAAAGCTCTACTTGACAGCTGAAATAGGTGGTCATGTTTATGTCTCAATTATGAGAATAGACTCCAGTGGAAATAGAGACTCATCTACTTTTTAGATTCATACACATTATTTTTTTAAAAAATAAATATTCCAGTGTCCGATTTTGTTAAACACTGACAAGGGTAGGATAAAACCCATCTTGGTTAAACTTTCTCTCTAAATGGAAGGGAAATTGTCTTGAGAAAGCTCCAGTTTCTAAAACTCTCCAAGGCACATCATGAAGTGTTTGAACCTGGATCTGTAACATCCATCCATCTGAGAAGTAAAGGCTCCTCTACATTGTGAAAATTTAAGACCCCTTGTTTTCAATCACCCCATTCTTTATTGAAATCGGATAATGTATATCTTGGCCACAGAAAAGACCAAGAAAATAACAAACTCTCAAAGTCACAGAATAGTACTTACTGCAGTAAACATATTTTAACTCTAAGACTCACATTTGTTTCATTCATCAAAGAAGTAGTCTTAGATTACAACATAATGTCTCTTTCGGTGCTTTTTAAAATTATAAAATATAGCAACATAAAATAAGGTAAAGCAAAAACAATGACAAAGGTGTGCAAGAAAAGCCACCAGAGGAAAAGAACCAAAAAGAATCAGAGACCTACTTTTATCCACATTAGTTAGGAGAATGCTATAAAGACAGTAAATTGGAAGCTATAATATATAAGCAGAGGACCTTCAGTCTCTGTGAGCTCATATCAGTGTTTATGATATAGTATAGTTTTCTAAAGACCCACATGTCTGGATGACATGAAAAATGGATATAATATGTAAAATACTTTTGTGTTGAATCATATGTTCAATTTATGAAAATTGTAGTCATTATTTTATAGCTTAAAAGCATGTTTGGGTTGAGGTATGTCATTTCCATACAAATATTGCTAAAAAGGTAAAACAAAATCATTGTAAATGCTCCAACATATAGATATGTAGAAATTCTATTTAATTACAGGGGAAAACCTTGGTGTGACTACAAAAATAGTAACAATAACTAAAAATTTAGACAAAAATCATCAATGTATATTGACTGGTTATTTAAAAAAAAGATTTAATAGAATTTGTCCTTTATTGTCACTATTTTGTATAATGTCATTATTAATAAGGGAAAATGATACTTCCATCTTAGAATTGAGAAATATGAGGACATTATAGCCTAAACAACTTATACAGTCTTAATCGTAACAGGTAGGCCACAAACCAAAGTCAGGTCCTTAAGCTCGAAAGCTTACATTCTTAGCTACGAGGTATAACACTATATAATACACACACACACACACACACACCCATATATATATATATATATATATATATATATACATACATACATAAAACCAACTTTATGCCTAAGTATTTTAGACACAGTAAATGATTTTCTAAGAAAACTGATGCAGCATAAAATAAAGTACTTAATCAGCTTAAGAAGGAAATATAGGCAGGGATGAAACCTTTTAATGATCTGGAACCATATTTAGCACTTTATTCTGACTCTGATGAACACAGGTGCATGACTCTCCCTCATAAATGAAAATCATTTTATAAAGGTGCATCAAGTGCAGAGGCATTTTATTCTAACTCAGCATGACATACTGAGAGGAAGGTAACCAAGAAGAGGTGCCCAATCCCTACCTCATCTTCCACACAGAATATCAATGCACCTCCCTGAAAGGGACCCAAGGTATCACATTAGATTTAAAAGAAAATTGACAAGATGCTACAAGGAGTTTTATCATAACATAAATTGTGAATTAAAGAATTTGAGACTGTAATAAGAGCATGAAATATTTACACAATCCATTTAATTGATGTATGAACCAAGTGAGACATATAAAAATTTGATATGAGACAACTAATTGGTGTGCTCCTCCCTGGAAAATACTATTTCTCCTGCTCTCAGCGTTCCTTGGTTACGTAAAATTATGTGGAGGTTTAGGCTTCCGGGGATCTCCCCCATCCACATTAGAGTGTCTATTGTTGTCCTTGTTCAGCTCATATTTACACAGTCACATTGGTGAGGCATCATGTAAACAGAGACACAGACAGACACACACACACATGCAGACACATCATTATACAGGCTGCACAGTTTGTTTATATATGATGTAATTTCTAAACAAAAATAAAAGAACTCTTTTATACCTTAATAGGTTTACAGTTAGCAACTCAGTGATCCTTTAACTCTGTCCAATGAAGCAGAGGTTGGTCATACACAATTGTATCCATTCAAACTGGAACTAGAAAATGTTGTAGGTGACATGGACACAGAATTTCAATGGCTTACATTGAAAATGACACAAAACATCTCACAAATAATGCTGGTATTGATTGTATTTTTTTTTTTTAAGAAAATAAAATCCATCAGATTGAAGTCAGACAAGGTAAACCAACAGAAGGATAAGTGTCCGGGGAGAAAACATAAGAATCAGAGACCAACATATTCACACACTCAGAAGTAATATTAAAATACTAAACTGAAAGCTATAATATATATACAGAGACCTTGTGCTGCCATGTGTTGGCCATGTGCTCACTGCTTTAGTTTCCATAATTTTTTGTGAGCTTTGCTCTGTCTATTTAGAAGGCATTATTCTCCTGGTGTCCTCCATTGCTCTGGCTCCTAAGACCTTTCCTCTTCCACTTCGGAGGTGTTCCTTAGTTTATTAAGGGATGTATTTGATGGAGATATCTCATTTAGAGCTGTGATTAAATTATCTGCCTCTCCTCACACCTTTTCTGTCTCTGTCTCCGTGTCTCCCTGTCTGTCTGTGTTTCTGTCTTTCTCTCCAACTCTGTCTGTCTGTCTCTGTCTCTCTGTCTGTCTGTTTCTCTGTCTCTCTGCCTCTCTGCCTAATGTCTGGCTGTGGATCTCTTTAATTATTTCTGTCCATTCTAGGAGAAAGATTCTCAAGTGATGCTGCATACGGCACAGATTTATGAATGAGGCAGAATGCTATATGAAGTAAGAGTCATACTATTGCTACATTTATTTTTATTTATTTATTTTAGTACTTAGTATTTGGCACCAGTACTATTTGGTATTTTTGGGTTTAGTTTCTGGTTCTTGGTCACCCGAGGCTTGTTGGGTATGGGTTCAATATCAAGGAACGGCTCTTAAGTTACATCAGATATTCTTTGGTTACTTTGAAAAACTTAGTTGCATCATTGTTCTAACATTATTTGCATGCAGGACAGAGTCTGGATCAAAAGTTTTATGCCTGGAATAGCATATATATTTCTCTTTTGGTATTATACATATTACACCCCTACAACACTCATAAAAGAACATAGAGATTAATTTTATGGCTATGAATCAGCTCAACTTTTCTTGTTCAATGAGTTGTGTGGATTTTTTCTTCAACAATTTAAAGATAATATTTTGGGTATAGTAGATCAAAAATTATTAAGTGATTTTCATTAATTCAACTCATCTTTTATAATATACCTTCTCAAAAATAAATCACTCCTAACCCACATTAGGCTGGATTTGGCTACATTGTTCTAGACAATTACTCTTTATAGTATTTTATATTTATCATATTGATTTCAAGTATATAGAGTCATTTCTTATGCAAAATTCACATGCTTTGTTAGTTCACTAAAGAAAAACAATTCTGTCATTCAAAAGCCCATGTTTATAGAATTTAAATAAATGCCACACAAATCAAGAAATGCCAAATGACTTTCAGAAATTTTTGCTGCTTCATTATCAGCCTTTATTAATAGTGATTTTGTGCTTTATGCTAATTAATTTCACTACTATTTCACATTGTTCTTGAATATCCACTGTGCACCAAAATCTATTCTACACTTTGACAAATGCTTATCTCTCAAAGTGCTAATGAAAAAGGAAGTGTATTGAATTTTCATTGCCACAGAATAACCAACGATAATTCCAGACAGAGTCAGGTTTTTTTTTTCTTCATTAAGCACTAGCAATAGCTAAATAACAGTTCTCAAAAGGAAATGAAGGGAATCATATTTATATAACAAAACAACAGAATATAACTTTATTCTGCCTCAAAACTTGAAAATTGTTTCATTTGAAGGTCTTATGATGGGACCAAAATAGAAATGAAACAAAACAAAATATCCCAATTAAAATAGAATGTCCTTCACTTAGGCACATTCCCATGTGAAGGATAATGAAATATCCGGGCATAGCCTCATGGAACCAAACTTTGAAAGCAATAACCACCTCATAGAGGCAGAAACAAAAAAATTCTCCCCCAAAACTCTTCTGATGACCCAAAATATCAGTTCAAAAGAACTTTCTACAGTAAATTGATTTATTAAGCTTGGGTGTTTGCAGAAAATAGGAATAAAATTATCAAACACATTTTGCTTCTCCAAAGGTAGGCATATTCCAAAGATAAAATCATAGACATTGAAAAGTGATGGGAGGCTTGTGGAAGGAAAACTGGAAAGGGTGACAACATTTGAAATGTAAATAAATAAAATATCCAATTAAAAAAGAAAAAGAGCCAGGTGCAGTAGTGCACACCTTTAATCCCAGCACTCGGGAGGCAGAGGCAGGCGAATTTCTGAGTTCGAGGCCAGCCTGGTCTACAAAGTGAGTTCCAGGACAGCCAGAGCTACACAGAGAAACCCTGTCTAGAGAAACCAAAAAAAAAAAAAAAAAAAAAAAAGAAAGAAAGAAAGAAAGAAAGAAAGAAAGAAAGAAAGAAAGAAAGAAAGAAAGAAAAAGAGAAAAGAAAAGTGCTTCTGGACATCCAATATAACCTATGACTAATCAAATGAAAGACTTGATATGTTTTAGACTTCTGGTACTGTAACTAAAACCCACTGTGGATCTGAGAGGACAGATGGCCACACTGAAGAAAGGTCAGTAGCAGACACAGAAAAATGGCTCATGTTGAGGAGTGCTTAAAATTGTAGCCAGGAAGAATGTCATAACTGATGTCATATTCCCTACTACAAAATGACACATTTTCTGTTGAAGTAACTAAAGAGTTACCTTGAGATTGGTTAAGAAGTAACATGTTGGGGCATGCACTTATGTAACTGTAATCTCAGCACGGAGCAGGTTAGAAAGATTAAGGCATTTAGAATAGCATGGGCTTCATGGGGGTCCCTGTCTCCAAAAGAAATGTGAGGAGGAACAGGATTTTTTTTAAATAGTAAGTGAGGGAGGGAGAAAAGAAGGAGAAAAAGTAAACAAGATTGTAGGATTTCAAGAAGAGGACTGGAGTCTGATACTAAAATACCACAGAGAACGAAGTGGGAATAGTGAGCCTCAAGTTAAGTGTTCCTAACTTTCTTAGCATATGATGTTTGCATTATTTATTTCTTGTAATATCTCTTTCTCATTAAAGACTCACGTGACTTTTGGCAAGGTCTTTAATCTCTTAGGGATAAAAGACTACATCTTAAGAGATGAAGTTATTGACTCTTGGAAAGGGGTAGTACAAATTTTGTATCTATAACATTTATTTCGAGATCAAAGCATCAATAAGTCTAACAGAGAAAAAATAACTAAACTATTATTGCTAAAATATGTGCAGACAGTTTAGAAATACATGCTAAGTCACTGTATTATAAAACAATAAAGAGGGATTCACTCTAGAATTACAGACATGTGAATGAATTTAATTTCTACATTCAGAAAATTATTCAACAAAAATGCCAAGGGTCAATTTGAACCCACCTTGATATAATATGGAACAGGTATACTTCAGACAGTTTTGGGACATCTTCTATTTTAGCTCTGATTCTTGCTTTTAATATTTTTTTTCAAACAAGCTGCCTTAGTGATTTAAAACAGTACCCAAATTAAAAGGGACTTTTCGAGATTAAACTATTCCATAAGTTAAGTGTTTTTTATACTAGTTTATAAGTTAGTAATATTTAAAGAATTAAATAAATTAAAATCTTGCTAATTTTCACTCTACAAAAAAATAGAGTATATCTTGGAATATACAAGTGGAGGTGCTGTTAAAAATAGATGATTTACTTATCAAAGATTACAAAAATATGAAATAAATATTTGATAAGACTATAGATTAATGGGTATGGGTTGCGTTATAAGTGGACAGAGGAATTATTTGTGTATCTACATGAATATATCATATATGCAACATACATGTTCTTCAAGAACATACTAATATCTGAGAATAAAAACCACAGGTGCTAATAATAACAACTATAGCCCAAAATTGTATTTAGTATTATATGATAATTTTACAGTGTATTTTGCACTGTTTTTGATAAAATAGTATTATGTGATATCAGAAAATATATAAAATATTAAGCATATTTGGAAATGAACTTAAATATTTACTTGTATAATACACTTTAAATACAAAAGTATTTATAAAACATCCCAATTAATATTGTAATCTCCAACGTCAAGAAGAAAATATTAGTCCAAAGTACCGTATATTATTTCTATATATGCATTTAATTCAATAACTTTCCAAATCAACTTTAAATAAGCGAAGCACAATAGCATATCCAAAAATGCATTAGAAAAAGAAAAGCATTTTGTACCAAAACCCAACTTGTTGTAATTGAAGCCCATTATAATTGCTTCAGTTGTTCTATTTATGGCACAACCCATCACAAACAAAGCCAAAAGTTATTTGAATCAAGAGTTTTAGCATTAAAAATAAAAGGTGTCACAGAAAATGAAACTATTCAAAGTAAGCATACATCCTTTTCATCACTAGTACACATTTCATGAAGATATGAAGAGAATTTGAGGTTAGGAAAATATGGTAGGATAGAGGGCCTAGGTGCAAGAGAGCATCCATTAGCATTTATACATAAAGCTACTTGTGTTCATACATGATGTTGCAAACTCATTTGGGGCCAGGTAAGATGATGGAGCATTCTGGGATTTACTGGCCTCTGGAGTAGCTAAAGGCTCAGAGTCCTTGTTAGAAGGAACTGATTTAGAGTTTATTGAACAAGACAATAGATATTCGACTTTGGCCACCCATGTACCATACATATACTCTACAAAACAATCCCTATCACCTGACTCACACAAAGAAACTTTTTTTTTTTTTTGTGAGACAGGGTTTCTCTGTATAGCCCTGGCTGGAACTCACTTTGTAGACCAGGATGGCCTCAAATTCAGAAATCTGCCTTCCTCTGCCTCCAGAGTGCTGGGATTAAAGGCATGTGCCACCACTGACTGGCCCTAAGAAACTTTTAAAATTATATATTCACCTGGGGTCAAAGTCTGACTAGACGTTGAAATGCATTTTTAGAGGTAAGTTTTTTATTTGAAATCTTTAAAAAATATATAGATTTTTTTCCATTTTTTATTAGGTATTTAGCTCATTTACATTTCCAATGTTATACCAAAAGTCCCCCATACCCACCCACCCCCAATCCCCTACCCACCCACTCCCCCTTTTTGGCCCTGGCGTTCCCCTGTACTGGGGCATATAAAGTTTGCCTGTCCAATGGGCCTCTCTTTCCAGTGATGGCCGACTAGGCCATCTTTTGATACATATGTAGCTAGAGTCAAGAGCTCCGGGGTACTGGTTAGTTCATATTGTTGTTCCGCCTATAGGGTTGCAGATCCCTTTAGCTCCTTGGCTACTTTCTCTAGCTCCTCCATTGGGAGCCCTGTGATCCATCCAATAGCTGACTGTGAGCATCCACTTCTGTGTTTGCTAGGCCCCGGCATAGTCTCACAAGAGACAGCTACATCTGGGTCCTTTCGATAAAATCTTGCTAGTGTATGCAATGGTGTCAGCGTTTGGATGCTGATTATGGGGTGGATCCCTGGATATGGAAGTCTCTACATGGACCATCCTTTCATCTCAGCTCCAAACTTTGTCTCTGTAACTCCTTCCAAGGGTGTTTTGTTCCCACTTCTAAGGAGGGGCATAGTGTCCACACTTCAGTCTTCATTTTTCTTGAGTTTCATGTGTTTAGGAAATTGTATCTTATATCTTGGGTATCCTAGGTTTGGGGCTAATATCCACTTATCAGTGAGTACATATTGTGTGAGTTCCTTTGTGAATGTGTTACCTCACTCAGGATGATGCCCTCCAGGTCCATCCATTTGGCTAGGAATTTCATAAATTCATTCTTTTTAATAGCTGAGTAGTACTCCATTGTGTAGATGTACCACATTTTCTGTATCCATTCCTCTGTTGAGGGGCATCTGGGTTCTTTCCAGCTTCTGGCTATTATAAATAAGGCTGCTATGAACATAGTGGAGCATGTGTCCTTCTTACCAGTTGGGGCATCTTCTGGATATATGCCCAGGAGAGGTATTGCTGGATCCTCCGGTAGTACTATGTCCAATTTTCTGAGGAAACGCCAGACTGATTTCCAGAGTGGTTGTACAAGCCTGCAATCCCACCAACAATGGAGGAGTGTTCCTCTTTCTCCACATCCACGCCAGCATCTGCTGTCACCTGAATTTTTGATCTTAGCCATTCTGACTGGTGTGAGGTGGAATCTCAGGGTTGTTTTGATTTGCATTTCCCTGATGATTAAGGATGTTGAACATTTTTTCAGGTGCTTCTCTGCCATTCGGTATTCCTCACGTGAGAATTCTTTGTTCAGTTCTGAGCCCCATTTTTTAATGGGGTTATTTGATTTTCTGAAGTCCACCTTCTTGAATTCTTTATATATGTTGGATATTAGTCCCCTATCTGATTTAGGATAGGTAAAGATCCTTTCCCAATCTGTTGGTGGTCTTTTAGTCTTATTGACGGTGTCTTTTGCCTTGCAGAAACTTTGGAGTTTCATTAGGTCCCATTTGTCAATTCTTGATCTTACAGCACAAGTGAAAAAGACTTACAAGCATTTTATCCTTGTTCAAATTATTTTTCCCTCTCTTACAGTATTGAAACTTAGTGTGCAGAATGTTGAACATTTTACCATCTATAAGTCCATAAATGCTTGTAGACTAGTTTTCAAGTACTTAAAAGGTTAGATTCCTACACTGACATGTGTAAAACATTAGTCCTTAAAGGATAATTTTAAATTAATAAAAGTAATACTAAGGGGAAATCCTGAAATGTGATGTTAAAAGAAACTGTCTGAGTTTCAGGATTTTCCAGAGTGTAAAGGGGACCCCACACATATTTTGTCACATACAAAGCTAAATAATGAATCTTGAAATAAAAATAATATCATTTGATCCCACAAACAAACTTTAAAAGATCTGCATTTTTGAGTAAATTAAACTCATAATATCACAAATAAATAAGATTTCATAATTAAGAGTCAGATTTTGGTATGATATCTCATATCTATAATTTCAGACCTGGGAATAATGAGATAGTAAGGTTCCTGCCCAGCCTGGGCTGTGTAGAAAGACTTTCTTTAAAAATAAAGTTATACATGTAGTAAAATGACAAATAGGTGTAGCTTTGCCCATTACCGTTTTAAGATAAAACTTTAGAGGAATCTTTATCCTTGTGGGCAATCATTTAATATAATATCAATTAAGAGTTACCTAATTTGAGCTAGCAAGAACTGTTTTGAGTTTTCTATATGTATCCTCATGTCCTAAAAATGAGTTTCTCTATATAACCATAACCTTAAGTGGGACACATGTTCCACAGGCAAGTCAAGGTATAGGTGGAGCCCTCAGTCTAAACCTAGTGTCCTGCCAGGCAGGGGTGGTGTATGCCTTTAATCCCAGCACTTGGGAGGCAGAGGCAGGCAGATTTCTGAGTTCGAGGCCAGCCTGGTCTACAAAGTGAGTTCCAGGACAACCAGAAAACCCCCCAGGATCTGACTTTTCTGCATGTTCACAAAAATCCTGACTTGTGTTCACCCGACACTCAGAGAAAAACTACAGCTGTGGGTTAGAGTTTGTGCCTCATTTCTTATAGTTGGATCAAACGTAGATCAAACATTGTTTTTGACTCTCCAGTGGGGCAAATATTTGATTCCAAAAATGTTCTAATTGTCTTTCCCGATTTAGTGATTGTATGGAATATGAACACTTCAAATAAATAAAACTATCCAACAATTCGTGAAAAAGAAAAAAGAAAAAAACAAAAACAAAACAAAAAATATCTAGTGTCCTGACTCCCTTTGTGCACATCTGCATGCCTGCTTCAAATGCGATGCTGAGAGCTTGTGCTGCTACCTCTTGCTTCGTCTATTCTCATGATTTCACAATACTGTGTTAAAGAGAATCGGACTGCAGAATAGTACCGGATATTGTCAATAAAAGCAGAGAATTTAATACTGAAGCTCATACTGTGTGCTTCCTAACTTACACATGGAACATAAATCCCTGATTTAGCCATGCTAGGTGTTTTATTTTCACATTATAAATTGTTCTTTCATAAAGTCCAGCATCATCAATAATAATTTAATTCATACAAGTATCAGTACTGAAATAAATTTATACTCTAGCCAGAAGATTTTATGCTTTCAAAAAATAAGGAAATTTTTCATTCATAGTGGACAATTCACACAGATTTCACCATCCCGAAAAGCACTTTTGTAGCAAATGATTTCTACAGTTTATAAATCAGTGAGACTTTAAATAAAATTTTGCATTTCCTACTTTGAATTCCCCATTTCCCTAACTGTATACCATGAATTGTACAATATTTCAAAGGCTTTGTTTGCTTTGTATTTAGAGAAGGCTTTGAAGCCATGTTGGAAGATATCTTCAAAATCCTCTTTCCAGACTGTCATTTCAGTAAGCATTTATATGCTCAAGCAACTATCTATTCTATTACTTTAATGAAGACTGATGTTCTGAAATCTTAGCTTGTCTACATAGTTATCGATTCTTATTTCATTGATTATTCTCAAATTGAATAGGAATCTTGAGAAAATTTATCCACAGAATAATGCGACTTCCTTTTTTACCCCCATGGGCAATCCTGGTGTGGCAAAAGTGACTCTCAAACACCAAGATGTACACAACTGCAGAATGTAAATTTCCCACTCTGAAACCTTCCTCTTGTGTTTGCTCCATTGTGATTCTTCTAATAAGATAAATAACCTTTCACTCCTTTATTCCTGTTTTTTCCTATGCCCTGCTCCACTGGCCACCTAAAAAAAAAAATAAATTCAACAAATGCTGAAGGAATCATTTATGATTGAAAAGATAAAGTCTCTGCAAAGGGAAAGCACTGGCAGCTGCAAACATATTCATCTGAATGTTTATGGATAGCACCTGAAAACCATAAAGGTTTGTGAGAGGAACTGCAAAGCTAAATGTGTTTGTCTGCTTCAAAGTCCTTAGCCATAGGATTCATCCTCTAAGTCACTTTTGCAGCATCCAAACAGCAGACAGACAATATGTATCAAGCGCATGATTTCATAGATTAATTGGAAGAAAATACACCTGTAAATATGATCTCAACATTGTATAAACAAGAGGCTCCTTGGATGGTAATAAAATGATGAATCGAGAGTTTTAAATGATTAGAGGTTAGAAAGCTTCCCCTTTAGTTAGTTATAAAGGAATATTAGAAAGGATTCAAATAAAGCAACAGAGCCTAAAATATTTAACAGTGGTTTCAAATATTTATAGCCACTATACTACAGAAAGTAAACCGGCTTTTAACTTTGGAAGATCATCTTTTGCACAGATCCAATAAATTCTCTAATGTAGCCTAACTGAAAGGAGCAAAGATGCTCAAATTAAAAGCATCTTTTCATTTACCCACAAATGTTTTGCATTATAGATCAGAACCATGCTAATTGTGCATTACTTAAGTAAATATTAAAATTAGACTGCCATCCCTAGGCAAACATTGCCTTACAATAGGAGAAGGTTGTATTCATTTGAAGGAAAGGGAATAATCCAGAACTCAAGAACTTATAGATAATGAAGAGTTATTATAAAATTTTGCCTACAGAAATATACTTGAATATCTGTTAAGTTATTGAAGAAGGCACCAAGACTTTATGTTTGGGTATAGCCAGGAAATAAAGCAGGTGACGTGAATAAAAGCAAGCAGACAAAAATGTGTGATTGCAAAGTCTGCTTAGAAAATAGAATTTTGCAAGCCTAATTATCTGCTAAGTGTGTGATGCTCTTATTCTAACTCCTCCTTTTCTGTCCTTGACTTAGACAAAATTTATTTGCATAATAGGTAAAACCATTTGTGCTAAAGTATATAACATTTTCCCATTTCTTCTCATTTTCTGCATAACATTGAGTGGAAATCTACATATTTATATATGAGCCATTAGTGTAGCCTGAGTTTACATATAAGCTTTTGCCACTTATTTTGCTTGTGTGTGGTGTTTTTAAAAGTCTGGTGAA
Organism: Mus musculus; assembly: GCF_000001635.26. Taxonomy (NCBI): domain Eukaryota; kingdom Metazoa; phylum Chordata; class Mammalia; order Rodentia; family Muridae; genus Mus; species Mus musculus. The sequence continues at coordinate 36,852,247 of NC_000070.6, forward strand.
TAAAAAGCGACTGCATAAAGTGCCTAACTAAATCAATTTATTTCCACCTGCATAATTTCCAAAGTCTAATTATGTATTTCATCTGCTGAGAGCCCACAGTAGTCTCTGCTTCTTTGGAAGGTAGACTCTTTCAATTACTAGTCATTATAGTAAAAATGCTTTAAGTTAAATCTAACATTTTCCATGTATTCCAGCTGTTGCCACTTTAAGTATCTAAAGTGTGTGTGTGTGTGTGTGTGTGTGTGTGTGTGTGTGTGTGTGTGTGTGTGTGTGTGTGTGTAAAACCACTCAGACCTTCCTGAAACTTAAACTAAACTGAATTAATCTTATTCTTAAAAGTTAGAGAACTTTTGGGATAGCATTTGAAATGTAAATAAAGAAAATATCTAATAAAAATAAGAAAAAAGTTAGAGGAACACATAATTGCAGAAATATAAAACTCACATAATATTAGACTATATGGTGTATTTAAAATCCATGGGCACAACAAAGTTCACAAATACCTGAAGAGTTACACTCAGCTGAACAAGATGTGTAGAAAACTGGGAGGAGAGTAGGTAAACCACATGAAAAGACTAGACAGTTGTCCCTCATGATCACTGCATATTGTATTTGTATTCTGCTACCTTTTACAATGCACAAAATCAGTACAAAAATATATAAATCATAATGGTATCAGTAGGGTTGGTGATCCTTGTCACTACAGAGGCTAATTTTGTGGGCTGTTCATATGGGAGAATTCCCTGTAAGGTTGATTTAAACTGATGGTATGCTAGGTCAGCTCTCACTGACCCAGGCTGGCTGTCACATTCGTGTTAAATTCTACTCTCCATCAGCATCAAGTTTAACTGGCAAAATGTAGTGGGAGAATTGATACCACAAAAATAGGAAATACACAATATTAAGGATAATTTTCTATCTCCCTGAAAGCCATTTGCCAGGACACAATTTAATTGAACCACTCATCCATTTAAAATCTTATGTGTATTTACTTATTTACTAATGGCGATCTAACTTTCTAATTATCTGTCTGTCTGTCTATGTATCTACCTATCTATCAACCTCTCTCTCTCTCTTTATATATATATATATATATATATATATATATATATATATATATATGTGTGTGTGTGTGTGTGTGTGTGTGTATGGTATCAAATATAGATACACATATATTTGAACTTTTAAAAATATCTGTTTATTCTAACAAGATTTTTGTAATTGTAGCTAATTTACATGGATGTGTATATAAAGTATAAATGATAATGTATTTTAACTGGTATTTATCTTTTGTCTTTTAAAATATCATGGAATAATCTGGTATGAAACATATATTCCTTTACCCAAACTCATGCTAACTTACATCCCTTATTTCAAGAGAAAATATGTTGAATTATTATGTTCACTGTTCTCAGCAATCTGAAGGACCACATCCCACTGTCCTGTGGACATGTCCTTTACATTTGACACAAAAGGGTTGATATCATGTGCGTACTTACATGAATTTCCAGTTTCTGGGTTCAGCTTAGGTACCAAAGAATCAAAAATTCTGGGGAGTGGGCCTTTAAGTTAGTATTTTTATCAGTCTTCCATGTGCTTCTATGATGTTACAAAATTGCTCTACTTCACAATTTAAAAACAAAGGAATAGTAGAGATTTAAAAAACAGGCTTGCTTCTAGCTGTAGCTGTTATGATTTTGGTGATACACTATAAAAAACAGGAGACCTAAGCCCGCTATCTAAAAGCTGAACCATCAGTTATTTTACTTACAGGTAACAAGATAAAATGACCAACATACATTGAATTTTGAATAAATTTACAAACTACAAGAAATCATAGACCATTCAAGTGCCAATTGACAAAAGCGTATCATAAAAGGCTAGTCCTATATCAATAAATAACTTTTATCTCCATAGCTCCAATAAGAATATCATTCAACACTTTTCTAATTTTATTGTTTTGCTGAAGTTATACTATGTATAAGGTTTATTTTAAAGAGTTTCTATTTAAAAGAAGCTGCTGCAGAAATTATACTCATATACCAATTACAAACTCAAGCAATATTTACATACACAGAGAAATAGACAGCAATCCATCTGAGATTGCATGCCCTGAAATGGTACTGATGGGTGATAGTGCATATGGATGTTGGAAGATACTGAAATGCTACTGATGGATTAGTTTTGTTTTACATCTTTTAAGGGACTTTTGCATATTGTTCAAATAGAGACTCTTCCAATTTGCAGTACTGCTCATAGGATGCAGGTGTTCTAATTCTATATCCTCAATAACACTGAAAATTCATATCCTTGTATATTCAAAGTAGCCATTTCAACTAGTGTGAAAGATATTTTTTTCGGTTAGATTTTCCATACTGGTATCTGGATTCACATATATTTTCCTTAAAAATCTCTGCAAAAGCACAGACAAAGAAATGATAATAGGAACTGATCATGGAAAAGCTTAAACATATATAAGCAGACATATTAGTACTATAAACATTACAAATATATCCCTATAATTGAGGCATACTACAAACACTAATCAGCTTTTAATTAAACAATGTTTCCTATTCAACAGCAGAAAACCTTGTAATAAACTTTACTTGCTTATAATCCCTACACCATATTTTCATTCACAAGAATTTCTATTTATCTGTATGTATTAATAATAACCTACATAAGTTATGTAAATTTGGCATTTAGAAATGCATAGGATAGAACCAAATAACCCTATTTAAGTGGGGTACAGACCTAAATAAAGAATTCTCAACTGAGGAATCGCGAATGGCTGAGAAGAACTTAAAGAAATATTCAATATCCTTAGTCATCAGGGAAATCCAAACAACCTTGAGATTGGAGATCTCAAGGTTGGAGATGCCACCTCACACCAATCAAAATGGTGTATGTTCAAAAACTCAGCCTGGGAGGGAAAGCAGATAGGAGGGTGAAGGGATGGGGGAAAGGGGAACCTGATCTGACATTGGATGAGGGAAAAGGACTGAAGCCCTGAGGGCCAGTAGAAAGAATGGAAATAGACAATCTCCTGTAAGAGATGGTTGGAGGGACCCTCCAGAATGTACCAGAGACCTGGGAGGTGAGAGACTCTCAGGACTCAAAGGGAGGTAACTTAGATGAAACACTGACAGTAGGAAGAGGGAACTTAGAAAGTCCACCTCCAGCAGGAAGACAGGACATCAAGTGAGGGAAGGGGTTGCCATCCCACAATCACATCTCTGACCCATAATTGTTCCTGTCTGAAAGGATTATATGGATGGAAATGTACAGGAACCTGAGGAAAAGAAGGTCCACAGACAGGCCCAAAGTGCGATACAGCTCAAGGGGAGGCCCCAAGGCCTGACACTGTTACTGAGGCTATGGAACACTCACAAAAAGGGACCTATCATGACTGCCCTTTGAAAAACCCAACAAGCAGCTGAGTCAGATGTAGATATTTGCATCCAGTCAATGGACAGAAGCAGCTGACCCCTGTTGTTGAATTAGGGAAGGCTGAAAGAAGCTGAGGAGAAGAGCAATCCTGTAGGAAGACAAGCAATTAATCTGGATCCCTGAGATCTCTCAAACACTGAACCACCAAACAGACAGCATATACCAGCTGATATGAGTCCCCTAACACATATACAGCAGAGGACTTCCGGGTCTGTGTTCATTCAGAGATGATACACCTAACCCTCAAGAGACTGAAGGCCCCAGGGATTTTAGAGGTCAGGTCGGGTGGGTGGTGGGGACATCCATGTGCAGACAGGGAGGTGGGGAAGAGGTATGGGATGTGGAAAAGTCAGAACCTGGATAGGGAGTGGGGACATAAAATACGGAGTGTAAAAAAGATAGGCTTCCAAAGATTGAAGGGAATGGATAATGCCAGGTTAGAGGAAAGTCAGTGTAGATATTAACCTTGTCCAATGGCCACTGGAACTCAATGTCACTCAACAAGATTTGGGGTGTGGGTAACAGAGGAAAGTGTGGTACGGAAGAAGCGATCTTAAGGGAAGGGTGGAGAATGAAAGAAAGAATGGCGTGGAGTACATGTGATGTGAAAGTAGAAGGGTAAATTAAGGGGGTAAGGACTGGAACAAGAGGGAGACAGGGAGTTGGGTCAGGCGATGGGCGAGGGTTAAATGAGAATAAATTATAATGATATATGCATAAGAAAATATCATAATTATAAGGGGAAGGGTAGGGTGGGTATAGTCAAAGTACACTGTATGAAATTATCTAGGAACTAATAATAATATTTACAAAAGAAAAAAAAAAAACTCAGGCTACAACAAATGCTGTAGATGATGTGGAGAAAGAACACTCCTCCATTGCTGGTGAGACTGAAAGCTGGTAAAACCACTCTGGACATCAATCTGGCCATTCCTGAAACAACTGGAAAGAGTTCTACCCGAAGACCCAGCTATACCACTCCTGGGCATCCACCCAAAAGATGCTCCAACATATAACAAGGACACATGCTCTACTACATTCTTAGCAGCCTTATTTATAATAGCCAGAAGCTAAAAACAACCCAGATGTACCTCAAAAGAGGAATGGATACAGAAAATGTGGTACATTTACACAATGGTGTACTACTCAGCAATTAAAAACAATGACTTCAGGAAATTCACAGGCAAATAGATGGATTAGAAAATATCATCTTGAGTGAGGTAGCCCAGACACAAAAGAACACATGTGGTATATGCTCATTGATAAGTGGATATTAGCCCAAAAGCTCAGAATACTCAAGATACAACCCACAAACCAGTTGGAGCTTAAGAAGAAGGTAGACCAATGTGTAGATGCTTCAATCCTACATAAAATGGGAAACAAAATAACCATAGGAAGTACAGTGATGAAGGGATCTGAGAGCAAGAGAGGAAGGGGAAGGGAAAATGTGTGGCAGAAATTGGCATTGGAAGAGAGAGGAGAGAAGTACAGAACTTCTGAAAATTGAATAGAAGCATGTAGCAGTGGGGGACAGGAATGTGGGGATAGCCACTAGAAAGTCCCAGACTCCAGAGAAGCCAGAGGCTTTCAGGAGCCAATGGTGATGACTTTAGCTGAAATTCCCAACAATTGGGAACAGACAAACTGCAGAGACTACCTCCAGTAGATAGACACTGCCCCCACTTGACTGATGAGGCCACCCACGAAGTTCAAACTTTTTAACCCAGAAATGTTCCTGTCCAAAGGAAAGACAGAGTCAAAAACTGGAGCAGAGACTGAAGGAAAGGCCATCCAGAGACCATCCCACCTAGGGATCCATCCCATCTGCTGTCTCTTGTGAGACTATGCCAGGGCCTAGCAATCACAGAAGTGGATGCTCACAGTCACCTATTGAATGGACCACAGGGCCCCCAATGGAGGAACTAGAGAAAGCACCCAAGGAACTAAAGGGAACTGCAACCCTATAGGTGGAACAACATTATGAACTAAGCAGTACCCCGGAGCTCTTGTCTCTAGCTGCATATGTATCAAAAGATGGCCTAGTCGGCCATCACTGGAAAGAGAGGCCCATTGGACATGCACACTTTATATGCCCCAGTACAGGGGAACGCCAGGGCCAAAAAGGGGGAGTGGGTGGGTAGGGGAGTGGGGGTGGGTGGGTATGGGGGACTTTTGGTATAGCATTGGAAATGTAAATGAGCTAAATACCTAATAAAAATGGAAAAAAAAAAAGAAGAACAGTATTAACATCAACTAACTGGATCACCCAGAGATCCCAGGGACCAAACCACCAAACAAAGAGTAAACATGGAGGGAGCCATGACTCCAGCTGTATATGTAGCAGAGGGTGGTCTTATCTGACATCACTGGGTGGGGAGGGAAGCTTGATGCCCCAGTGTAGGGGGGTGCTTGTGAAGTAAGGCAGGAGTGGGTAAGTGGGTAGAGGAGCACCCTCATAGAGCAAAAGGGGAGAAGAGGATAGGATGGGGGTTGTGTGGAGGGGTAACTGAGTAGGGGGTTATAATTTCAAATGTAAATGAATAAAATGATTAATAAAATAATATTGGTAACAGAAAAAAAAATGCTCAGCAATGACTCACATGCTAAGCCCAATGCCCTGCTAGTGCTGGCAGCAGGTGAGTGTCTAGGAGGGAAATCAAGATACAAACTTAACTAGGTCAGAATATACTAGTTTCTGCCTTGCACTCTGTGGGGTCTTCACATGCAGAAAAAGAAAAGTTATTCTATACTTATGCATTTTGAACACAGGTTTAGAGATACTAACCAATATGGCTTTCCATATACTACTACTCAAGATAATAGTCTTAGTTTCCAGAAACCTTTTGACATCTAGAGGTCACAAATCATTATCTGATAAATTACTAAGAAAATGCAGACATACAATCTGATGCTGTTGCTAAGTTTTTGGCTGATAAATATGCACAGGCTCAGGCTTGAAAAAAGTCAGTAAAATGTGCACATTGTGGATTTGAGCCAGACAGGGCCCAACAGTACATGGCCAACATAAAATGAACTTAATGTAAGTTGAGTAGATGTTTGGCCTCATTGCTAAGTCCAGTATGGCCTTGCTGGGAACAAAATAATCCTGTCCCTGTCCTTGGAATATGGCTAGCCTACATGACCTTCCAATGAGCATCAGTGGTTGCTGTGGGCATAAAACTTGTTTGTATAATAATGTGTATATTTTCACATTCCTCCAAGGAATGTCCTCCCATTTAACATTAATGATTCCATGACAATCTGATACAGCATGATCGCTGGAGGTGAAGGTGTGGCTAATGTCTCACCGAAATAGTAAATGCTGGGACCTCCAGGATAGCCCTCATGGCTGTGGAAAAGAACTCTAAAACCATGAGTTCAGAAATATATTTATATAATTTCTCACCTATGCAAAAGTATAAGGATGCAATATTAATTTTATGAGGGGCTTCACAAACCTAAAGGAACAAAGGCAGCTGCATTAATGAGCCAGGATGTCATAAAGATACAAAAGCAGGCAGATAGATACAAAGGCAGACATTCCCCAGTGCAGGATCAGCCTGGGACAGAGCAAGGTTAGTCCCGGGGTGGCAGAAGTGGTAATTTCAGGAAAGGGTCCCATCTAGCTAGCTTATTATCTGTACTTAACAGAGGCAGGCTGATCTCTGAATTATTTTGCCATGTTAAACAAAATTGTGTGCTTGCTGTCTCATGAGAATTAAGGGGCTGGTGGTCACTGGATGCTGATTATTAGGATAATAAATATCAAACCTGAAGTAAATGACTAGATTGATATGCAAATATAAGACTAGGCTTAATCTGAAGGAGATGAGCTATTCAGAGAAAGATTTTATTTTATTTTATTTTATTTTATTTTATTTTATTTTATTTTATTTTATTGGTTTTTTGAGACAGGGTTTCTCTGTATAGCTCTGGCTGTCCTAGAACTCACTCTGTAGACCAGGCTTGCCTCGAACTCAGAAATCTGCCTGTCTCTGCCTCCTGAGGGCTGGAATTAAAGGTGTGCACCACCACTGCCCAGCTCAGAGAAAGTTTTTAAAACAGCAAGAGAGAAAAGTTTGCAAAACTGTCTGGAGCTGAACACACACACACACACACACACACACACACACACACACACACACACACACACAGAGAGAGAGAGAGAGAGAGAGAGAGAGAGAGGAGAGGCAGGGGCTGTTTTCTAGAGATATCAAGAGAAAGCAGATCAAAAAGAAAGCAGAAAAGAGAGAAAGCAGGATGGAAAACTGTCTCCAGAAAAGCCCACCAGCTTGGACCCATGCGTTGACTTCCAGTCATTTGTTTTGCCTCTCCCAGATACTCCTTCTCCAAAAACACCTTTCCAAACCAAGAATGGTCCTTGACACTTCATATTTCTTTGTATTTTTTCTAGTTGGCTAACAATTTTGTGTTTTATGAAATTTTTGGATATAAATGTGTGGTTTTCTAGGCTTTTTCTTTGTTTCCCATCTTACTATGTTTTGTTTGTTTGCCTATTTGTTTTCTAAAGACAGAGAGAAGGCATGATAGGGAAGAATCTCAAAGGAGTTGAATAGGAGAAACTGTAATCATAATATTCTGAAAGAAAATTTCTTTTTTTTTCTTTTTTTTTTAAAGAGAAAGACTAACGAGTTCTGTGTGAATTAAACCCAGGTTCATCATCTGTAAGTTTCAGTATGGTAAGAAAATAATATGTGAAAGTTCCAATGGCTTAGCAGCTAAAGACATTATCTGATGACCTGAGTTTGGTGCCCAGAGCTCCACAGACTCCTCCTACAAGTTGTGTTGACCTCTACATACATTCCATAACATGTGTGAGTGTGAATGTGTGTGCATGCACGCTCACACACACACACACAGTCACACACAAACTCTCTCTCTCTCTCTCTCTGTCTCTGTCTCTCTGTCTCTCTGTCTCTCTCTGTCTCTGTCTGTCTCTCTCTGTCTCTGTCTCTCTCTCTCTCTCTCTCTCTCTCACACACACACACACACACACACACACACACACACACTATATAAACAATTGTAAAGAGAATCAAGAGAGTATTTATGAAAGCAGATATAGAGTCCATGTGGGATTAATGCGTTTCCACAAGGACTTTTCTTATACATCTTCTCATCAGGCAAGAAAATGTTTACCTCAGTGTTGGTATTTCTGCTGGGTAAAGATGAAAATCCTTCTCCTTTCTCAAATTAGCACCAAAACTTAAGAGAAGGTAACAGAAAATTTAATGGCCATTTTTACCCAAGGAGATAAACCATAGAGGTGACTCAGAAGCTGAGGGGCAAAATATTCTTGAATTAAACCAAGCTTTTGTCCCAGAACCCACGTCTTTTTGTTTGTTTGTTTGTTTGTTTTGTTTTGTTTTGTTTTTTTGAGACATGGTTTCTCTGTATAGCCCTGGCTGTCCTGGAACTCACTTTGTAGACCAGGCTAGCCTCAAACTCAGAAATTCTCCTGCTCTCCTGCCTTTGCCTCCCAAGTGCTGGGATTAAAGGCATGCACCACCACACTCAGCCAGAACCCACTTTTTATGGTGCACAAATATTTGTAATTTTAGCTACAGGGGACCTGATACCCTCTCATCATTTTACCAGACTGGTTTCCATAAACACATGCATCTACACACACATAGAAGAAAAAAAAATTAATCAAACACATTAAAATATTAGAATAAGAGGAGGTAGCACTATAAAATAATTAAATAATTTAATTTACCAAAAATTAAAGGAATGTGTCTTCAAGGAGATAATTATATATACATCAGTAGATTAAAAATAACCTGTCAAAGACACACCATTTTGGCATTTTTAAACTCTCGGTTCTATTTTCCTTTCAAGCAAGTCATTTGGATTTCTTATTCTCAGCTTTTTTTTTCCTCTATTTTTTTTAAATATTTTTATTAGGTATTTTCCTCATTTACAGTTCCAATGCTATCCCAAAAGTCCCCCATACCGACCCACCCCCACTCCCCTGCCCACCCACTCCCACTTTTCGGCCCTGGCATTCCCCTCTACTGGGGCATATAAAGTTTGCAAATCCAATGGGCCTCTCTTTCCAGTGATGGCCCACTAGGCCATCTTTTGAAACATATGCAGCTAGAGACAAGAGCTCCGGGGTACTGGTTAGTTCATAATGTTGTTCCACCTATAGGGTTGCAGATCCCTTTAGCTCCATGGGTACTTTCTCTAGCTCCTCCATTGGGAGCCCTGTGATCCATCCAATAGCTGACTGTGAGCATCCACTTCTGTGTTTGCCAGGCCCTGGCATAGTCTCACAAGAGACAGCCATATCTGGGTCCTATCAGCAAAATCTTGCTAGTGTATGCAATGGTGTCAGCATTTGGAAGCTGATTATGGGATTGATCCCCAGATATGGCAGTCTCTAGATGGTCCAAACTTTGTCTCTGTAACTCTTTCCATGGGTGTTTTGTTCCCAATTCTAAGAAGGGGCAAAGTGTCCACACTTTGGTCTTCATTCTCCTTGAATTTCATGCGTTTAGCAAATTGTATCTTATATCTTGTGTATCCTAACTTTACTGGGCTAATATCCACTTATCAATGAGTACATATTGTGTGAGTTCCTTTGTGATTGGGTTACCTCACTCAGGATGATGCCCTCCAGGTCTATCCATTTGCCTAGGAATTTCAAAAATTCTTTCTTTTTAATAGCTGAGTAGTACTCCATTGTGTAAATGTACCACATTTTCTGTATCCATTCCTCTGTTGAGGGGTTTCTGTGTTCTTTCCAGCTTCTGGCTATTATAAATAAGGCTGCTATGAACATAGTGGAGCATGTGTCCTTCTTACTGGTTGGGACATCTTCTGAATATATGCCCAGGAGAGATATTGCAGGATCCTCTGGTAGTACTATGTCCAATTTTCTGCGGGACCAACAGACTGATTTCCAGAGTGGTTTTACAAGCTTGCAATCCCACCAAAAATGGAGGAGTGTTCCTCTTTCTCCACATCCTCACCGCATCTGCAGTCACCTGAATTTTTTATCTTAGCCATTCTGACTGGTGTGAGGTGGAATCTCAGGGTTGTTTTGATTTGCATTTCCCTGATGATTAAGGATGTTGAACATTTTTTCAGGTGCTTCTCTGCCATTTGGTATTCCTCAGGTAAGAATTCTTTGTTCAGCTCTGAGCCCCATTTTTTAATGGGGTTATTTGATTTTCTGGAGTCCACCTTCTTGAGTTTTTTTTTTTTTTTAAGACTTTTGCAAAGTCTACCTTTTCCTTTTTTTTTTTCCTTTTTTTATTAGGTATTTAGCTCATTTACATTTCCAATGCTATACCAAAAGTCCTCCATACCCACCCACCCCCACTCCCCTACCCACCCACTCCCCCTTTTTGGCCCTGGCGTTCCCCTGTACTGGGGCATATAAAGTTTGCGTGTCCAATGGGCCTCTCTTTCCAGTGATGGCCGACTAGGCCATCTTTTGATACATATGCAGCTAGAGTCAAGAGCTCCGGGGTACTGGTTAGTTCATAATGTTGTTCCACCTATAGGGTTGCAGATCCCTTTAGCTCCTTGGGTACTTTCTCTAGCTCCTCCATTGGGAGCCCTGTGATCCATCCATTAGCTGACTGTGAGCATCCACTTATGTGTTTGCTAGGCCCGACATAGTCTCACAAGAGACAGCTACATCTGGGTCCTTTCGATAAAATCTTGCTAGTATATGCAATGGTGTCAGCGTTTGGATGCTGATTATGGGGTGGATCCCTGGATATGGCAGTCTCTACATGGTCCATCCTTTCATCTCAGCTCCAAACTTTGTCTTTGTAACTCCTTCCATGGGTGTTTTGTTCCCAATTCTAAGGAGGGGCATAGTGTTCACATTTCAGTCTTCATTCTTCTTGAGTTTCATGTGTTTAGCAAATTGTATCTTATATCTTGGGTATCCTAGGTTTGGGGTTAATATCCACTTATCAGTGAGTGCATATTGTGTGAGTTCCTTTGTGAATGTGTTACCTCACTCAGGATGATGCCCTCCAGGTCCATCCATTTGGCTAGGAATTTCATAAATTCATTCTTTTTAATAGCTGAGTAGTACTCCATTGTGTAGATGTACCACATTTTGTGTATCCATTCCTCTATTGAGGGGCATCTGGGTTCTTTCCAGCTTCTGGCTATTATAAATAAGGCTGCTATGAACATAGTGGAGCATGTGTCCTTCTTACCAGTTGGGGCATCTTCTATTTTATTTTCTGGAGTCCACCTTCTTGAGTTCTTTATATATATATATATATATATATATATATATATATATATATATATATTTATACAATATAAATACAATATAAATATATATATTGGATATTAGTCCCCTATCTGATGTAGGATAGGTAAAGATCTTTTCCCAAACTGTTGTTGGTCTTTTTGTCTTGTTGACAGTGTCTTTTGTCTTGCAGAAGCTTTGCAACTTTATGAGGTCCCATTTATCGATTCTTGATCTTACAGCACAAGCCATTGCTGTACTATTCAGGAACTTTTCCCTTGTACCCATATCTTTGAGGCTTTTCCCTACTTTCTCCTCTATAAGTTTCAGTGTCTCAGGTTTTATGTGGAGTTCCTTAATCCACTTAGATTTGACCTTAGTACAAGGAGATAGGAATGGATCAATTCGCATTCGTTTACATGATAATCCTCAATAAACTTCTCGCTAACTGAATCCAAGAACACATCAAAACAATCATTTATCCTGACCAAGTACGTTTCATCCCAGAGATGCATGGATGGTTCAATATAAGGAAATCCATCAATGTAATCCAGTATATAAACAAACTCAAAGACAAAAACCACATGATCATCTCGTTAGATGCGGAGAAAGCATTTGACAAAATCCAACACCTATTCATGATAAAAGTCTTGGAAAGATCAGGAATTCAAGGCCCATACCTAAACATGATAAAAGCAATCTACAGCAAACCAGTAGCCAACATCAAAGTAAATGGTGAGAAGCTGGAAGCAATCCCACTCAAACCAGGGACTAGACAAGGCTGTCTACTCAACATTGTACTTGAAATCCTAGCCAGAGTAATTAGACAACAAAAGGAGATCAAGGGGATACAAATGGGAAAGGAAGAAGTCAAAATATCACTTTTTGCAGATGATATGATAGTATATGTAAGTGACCCTAAAAATTCCACCAGAGAACTCCTAAGCCTGATAAACAGCTTCAATGAAGTAGCTGGATATAAAATTAACTCAAACAAATCAATGGTCTTTCTGTACACAAAGGATAAACAGGCTGAGAACGAAATTAGGGAATCAACACCCTTCTCAATAATCACAAATAATATAAAATACCTTGGCATGACTCTAACTAAGGAAGTGACAGATCTGTATGATAAGAACTTCAAGTCTCTGAAGAAAGAAATTAAAGAAGATCTCAGAAGATGGAAATATCTCCCATGTTCATGGATTGGCAGGATCAATATAGTAAAAAAGGCTATCTTGCCAAAAGCAATCTACAGATTCAATGCAATCCCCATCAAATTTTCAACTCAATTCTTCAACGAATTAGAAAGGGCAATCAGCAGATTCATCTGGAATAACAAAAAACCTAGGATAGCAAAAACTCTTCTTAAGGATAAAAGAACCTCTGGTGGAATCACCATGCCTGACCTAAAGCTGTACTACAGAGCAATTGTGATAAAAACTGCATGGTACTGGTATAGGGACAGACAGGTAGACCAATGGAACAGAATTGAAGACCCAGAGATGAACCCACACACCTATGGTCACTTGATCTTTGACAAGGGAGCTAAAACCATCCAGTGGAAAAAAGACAGCATTTTCAATAAATGGTGCTATTCTCAGCTTTTGTGTATATTTTCCTTTATGGAGGCATTCACAATCTTTTTATATTTACTATTCTAAATTTGATCATAATGCATGTTTTATTAAAAGTTTTTTCTAATATTTTAAATGTAACTGTCACTGTAGAGATACCCATGCATACTGTTTGGAAATGTGCAGTAATACTGAAAAATGAGGACTCATATTTGGACCTTAATGCTAGGAAAGAGAGGTATGCAAATATAAAATGTTTCATTCCTAAGGCCTGTTTAACAAAGATAAAAATGAATCTAAATAAAAGAAAACTTAAATTATTGGGATAAGCAATTTTATTTTCTATTTTTAATAATTTATATAATTCAAGGTGAAATGTCCCATTTCCTGGTATAAAACATTTTGGGATACTTTTTAAAGTCAATAGCCATCTGACAAAATGGAAATTATAGTACTTTGTCACACTTTGGGATAAAATACTAATCATACTGAGTGGGTCATGCAGTTTTCTCAGTCAAGGGAATCATAATAGCTTCAGGTGATGCCAAGGCTCTGATAAAAACACATAATTAAGCCCAATGTTGCTTCATATAGGATTCATTGTCTCAAAAGGCAGAAGGCAAAATGTATTAGATGGTATCACACTCCAATAAAATGCATAGCATTTCAGCAAATATGCTTTTCTAGCATTTACTAAGATACAATAATGTGAGGAAAAAGGGATTAGAATCTTTTTATTTAGTGTGCACGACGACAAAGTCGCATCAGATCTTCTCATAATATACTTTTTCTTATTCACCTGTAAAAAATTTCAAAGGTGACTTTTTCTCCTTGGCAAAAGGTAATAGGATAGCCAGGATGGTAAAGCACAAAGGAGACAGAACATGATGCTATTCTGCATCCAACATTCCAAAACCAAACAAAATAGAAGGCCCCCGCATTAACACAGTACAACAGTGCATACAACTTGTCAATCAAAAACCACACAATGCTATTTTTTTTTTTTGCTAAGTTCTACAGAACCAGTAATTCAACCAGGAATTTGTTACAAGCCAAGTCCTTAGTTCAATATATCTCAAACTTCAAGACACAACTAGAATGTTTTTTAAATGTAGGTTTTCATTCAGCAGACCTTGGGTGATGGGAAATCTGAACATCTGCATTTACAATCAATTCCCAAGAAGAGGCTCAAATTACTACTCTATAGAGCACACTGGACAAGCAAGAGTTGCAATGTAGTCACTCCATCCTACATGACAGAATCCATAGGCAGGGTATATATTCTGTAAGTCTTATCAAGGCAGTAGATAACTGAACATATAATGGATGAAACAAAGTCTCACATTGAATATTTTCTTTCTAGGAGAGCACAGCAAAGCAGGTATTATCTACTACTTCCTTGCAATGTGAAATGCTTGCATTTAAATAAACACTTCACGAACATCCAGCAGTACACAGGAAAACTTTATGAAGAAAGGTTCAATCTACACATTGTCACGATATGAGGAGTCATTAGTGCTATTCAGTGAGGCACACTAAGAAAGACTGAATCTTACTTCAAACATCATGACTGTCAAACTGTGCTAAGGAAATATGCCATAATTTTAGATAATATCTTATCACTGATTCTAATTCAAGAGGAAAAGGTAAGGAAATCATTCCTAGATAATGAAATGGTAGACAAAATATGCTTACTACATTCCTAAGGAGGTGTTAAAGATATATTTTAAATAAATATTCTATGATTACATGATATTACATAATTACCAACTAGTGATGGAATCATTGTCTCATTATGTGTTGAAACACAGTGGTTCATTCCCCAAAATTTTCCTATCACTTTGGAAATATCTCCATTATATTTTGTACATTATTCTTTACTCTCCCTAATCATTCACTGAATCCTTGGGCTATGGGAACAGTCATTTATTTTCAGAAAATTCCCTGTTAGAATCTCTGTAACAACCAGTGCCCACTACAAAGACATTTCTCTCCACAGAATGCTATGGATATAAACATTGATGTCCAAAATGCAATGTGACAGGCCCATCGCATGCATTACCAAACACCATCAGTTGTTTGCATCCATGACTGTTGTGTCACTACTGTGCCTGAGGGTACATACTGCCTGGCATATTGGTATACATGTATAAACCTCAACCGTGTCAATACTTAAGAGATTTGGATTTCAAACTATAGACAGAAACAATTCTTTTGAAATATAATTTTGTGTTTTAATTATATTATTTGTACATACACTTTAGTAAATAATTTCAAGTGATTATATATATATACATATATATATATATATATTGCAGAGTTGTGAAGAAATATCTACTCATCTCAGGTTTAACATGGCTGACATAATAAAGGAATTCTTCTACCCAAGTCTAAATTTCTGAACCATTGGGCTTTAGTAGAGTTACTTGCAGAAGTGTGGTAAGGGCATTACTCTAAAGGTGTCTCACAGGTAGCTGGATCAATGAAAAAGCAACCCCTATGTGTATAGCAGTTCTCAAAAGCTGAACCTCTGCAGTTCCTCAAAAAAATTTGCAATCAGCTCCACTGAAACGTCTGTGAAATTTACAATTCTGTGCTTTGGGAGGGGGTGGCTTTATATGGTTCAGTTAGTTCTCCAAGTCATATGAACCTCCCTTCAAGGGATAATGTTCCATTTTAGAGAAAGTAACAGTGTATCACATGTATATATTTCAATAATGATAATCACATTAATAATATTGTACAAGATATCATTAATTTTATCTTACAAGGTAAAATCTCTATGTACTCCTTATACATTCCTCATTCTTTCTACTCAAAGACATGAAGATTTTCACTATACTTTCCCTCTGTACAAGTTTGATTACTCTGCAAGCATTAAGTGGGATCATATATATTCGTCTTCTTGTGACTAAGTAAGGCCACCTAGTATAATGTCCTCAGATTTCACTCATACTGTGAAACATGTTGAAATTCCCTTTTCTTTTAAGGATGTATATCTTGCAATTGAATGTCCCTTGGATAATCTGACATGACCTGCTCACAACTGAAACCTGGCTTTCCTCATTCCCACACTCTGGCATTCTTATCACATCTCATCCCCCTCCCTCTCATGATAGGACTACTGCTTGGAAGCATATTATATGTCAATCTCACAAGGCAGAACAAAATCCCTCATAAATTCAGTATGGAAATGTGGGTGGCAAGGGCAGGCATGCCTGAATTTTTGACATCATAATACTATTCAATTTCTTCTCAGTGGGACTTTCAAATCTCACAAATTTTCTAATCTTACAATTTTTTAAATAAAATGTTTCAACCAAGAAATTTCACATTGTAGATAATATTCTCATTGCTTTCCCTAGCCATTATAACTCTGAACATTTTGTTGAAAATATTCTCTATTTCTTGCTCTCTTATGCATGACTTCATTGTCTGACATTCCCTGGGATATTGTTTTCTCTACAGTAATGAATGTTTCTGTCATAAAATTAAATTTATATTTAGTCATTCTATTGGCTTATTTCTGAGAGCCCTTGACATGGTTGTTACACATTACAAGTTTAAAATATTGATCTGGTGTGTCACTGTACAGTATTGTATTTGCTAGTTCCTCTGATCTCTGAATGATTTGCTTGTCTTCTCAAATCCTTCTTCTACCCAGGTGTCACTGCCAAGTGAATAATCTCTCACACCCAAGTAGGATATAATCTACAAAAAGGCTTCAAATATTACCCAGTTCCAACAACTCTCCTGTCATAATACAACCCATAGCAGAATTGTTGCCTTATGCAAGACAATCATGCTAGAATCTCAGACCCAAAGAAACTAGGAAAAAAAAGGAGGTCCCAAGGGAGGATGTGCCAATCTCACTCACAAGAGAAAACTAAATAGTAATCAGAAATGAATGGAGAGAGGCAACTGGATAGAAGATGAGGAACAGGGATGGTGATCAGGTGTGGGGCAAGGGGGTGAGACAGAGCTAGAGTGAGAATGCAAATAAGCATAGGATATCATCTTCAGTGACTAGCTGGAGGCCAGAGCTGGAGAAGGTATGGGGAGTTTATAGGGGGGTAGGTATGACCCTAGCTGGGAATTCTACCATAGGAAGATGGAGAGATTTAAGTGCCTTTAGCCAGGCAGGACTTCCAGAGTAAGAAGGAGGACATCAGTACACTCACTAAAGCCTTCAACCCCGAGTTTGTCTTATCTACATTATGTGCAATGAGAAAGATGGGGCAGAGACTGAGGGAACAGTCAAACAGTGACTGCCCCAATTTGAGACTCATTCCAGGTGAGATAGCCAACACCTGACATTATTAATGATACTCTACTACATTTGCTGATGGGAACCTAGCAAAACTGTCTATTGAGAGGCTTCAATCAGCAGCAGATGGAGGCAGATGCAGAGACCCATAATCAAACATCAGGCAGAGATCAGGAAGTCTTGGTGAAGAGTTGGGGAAAGAATTGAGCAAGTGGGAAGGGTAAAGGACACCACAAAAAAGACTCACAGAGCCTGGGCCACCAAGCAGGGAACATGCAAGAGCTGGGCTTAGATCCCCTGTACATTTGTAGCAAATGTGCAACTTGGTCTTCATGTGGGTCTCCTACCAAGTGGAGCAAAGCTGTCTAGGTCTCTGTTCTCTGATATTGGATCTCCTTTCCCACAGCCTGGTGGGACTCAGTGAGAGGGGATGTGTTGAGTCCTGCTAGGACTGAATGCCCGATGGTAGAGGATGAAGCAATAGGAGGAAGTGTTTATAAGGGTAGGCCTGGGAGGAGAGGAGGGGGACTGTGATCAGGATATAAAGTGAATAAAAATAGAAAACTGTTACTCTATACCACTTTTATTGTGTAATAGCCTTAATACCGTTTCAACTGCAGGTAATAAACTATATATAAACTCGTTTCTTCTGTGAATAAGTATTTAGATTAATATTTGTAGTTGCTCTTGTTCTGTTAATGTCAATAATTTACATATTTTGAAAATTGAGTTTGAGACAGGTTTCCACTGAATAACTCAGTATGGTCTGGAATTTACTTTGTAAACGAGAGTGGCCTTGAACTCACAGAGATCCATCTACATTAATATGCCTCCAGAGAACTAGGAGTAGAGTTATGTGCCCCTATGCCCAGTCCAACTTAAGTAAATTCATCTCATTAGTTGGGGAGTCCTGTGATTGAATCAGGGAAAAGCTGGAAGAAGCTGTGGAGGAGGACTACCTCATAGGAAGACTAGCAGTGTCAACTAACTCCAACACCTGAGATCTCTGATACTGAGCCCCCCGACAAGGGAGCATGTATCAGCTGGTCAGTGGTCCTCCTACACATATATAGTAGAGGACTGCCTCAGTGGGATATGTGCCTAACTCTTGAGAGACTTGAGGCTTCAGTGAGTGGGGCGGTCTGCTGGGGTGGGGGTGGGGAAAAACATCCTGTTGGAGACAGTGTGGAAAGGATAGGATGAGTAAATGTGGCAAGGCAGACCAGGAGAGGGACAACGCCTGGATTTTTTAAAAGTAAAAGGAATAAAAAATCAGAGTAAATAAATAAATAAATAAACCCCCCTCCCTCCTTCACTACCTTTGCTCTCCAATTTTAACCATGAATTAAGAAATACAATACTGCCGGACATGGTGGCACACGCCTTTAATCCCAGCACTCAGGAGGCAGAGGCAGGTGGATTTCTGATTTCGAAACCAGCCTGGTCTACAAAGTGAGTTCCAGGACAGCCAGGGCTACACAGAAAAACCCTGTCTCAAAAAACAAAAACAAAAACAAAAACAAAACAACAACAAAAAAAAGAAATACAATACTGAGAGATACAATACTGTAGACAAGTTTTCTTTAAATGTCTGAATCTTTTATGTATGTTTTCCAAATCCATGTCTTCCTTTTCATTTTCAAAGCAGTATCAGTATTAGAGTCTCACATGTTCCACAGGAGAGATCTATAAAACAATGAATTTGAGTAGAAACTTCCTTATTTGCAAACTTTAGTTTCATCACCAGTAATTTACAGAAGGAACTTATTGAATTCTAGCAATTCTTCCAGTGCCTATAATTTATAAATATTGATGAATATTTAATGATATTCAAGCAGTTCACCTTTCTTTCACTAGTTGTATCAGTTACTATATTCACGTATTTTAAATTACATAAAAGATTGGAAATTAGGAAAGCATGTAGAAGATTCATAATTAAAAATTATCACATGATCACTCAAGAAAGATTCTACATGTATTATGAGTTTTGATCTATACAATGGCCAAAGCAGTAAAGTAGATCTTAGAATACTGTAATAAAGAAGATAAGGCCAGTTCAGTGTGTAAAGATGTCTAAATAATTCCTTCGAAATACACCTTCTTGGTCAGTATAATATCTAGTACTGGGTATGAGTTTCTTAATCTAGTTGCAAGTCCTATTTCCATAGAAATATGAAAAAGGCAATTATGAATTATACAATACCGATACAGAGGCAGTCTCACTCTGTTGACACTTCAAACAAAAAGTAATAACAAGTAAATATCTTTGGAACGTGAAAGCTATCATCAATATAACTGAATATGCAGTGAGTAAATTTCAAGAATAACAGAGTAGGAATGAAAAAAAAAACACATCTATTCTCTTACGAGGATGGCTTTAGTAGTTCTTCCTCAGATATGCCAAGAACAGTAACCTCATGAACATATACTCAGGACACATGCTACCTTCTGCCCTCCGCAGCGATCCTGCTTTTCTACACCATATGTACAAAATTATTTGTAAGTGTATTCATTCTTCTTATGTTATCCTATAGAGTGGTTGACTGAATAATAATATTTTCCATTTAAAAATATTCTAGTTTAATATGTTTTACATTTCTACATTTGACATGTATATACTCCATAAGTCCAATTCTGAAAGATGAAATATTTACATTGCTTTTTATACTTGAAATGTTTTTTCTCATGCATGTTATAACCCCTAAGAGGTAGATATATATACTTTCATTTTTGTAAAGGAGTAGTTCAAGGAAAAGTGGCTAAATAATAAATTCAAGATTATACTAATTTTTTACATCTCTACTAATCAATATGTTTGCCTTAATTTTAGATAAGCCAGAGTGAATACATATATTCAGTACTTGGCATCATTCTAGCCCCCCTTAACGCCTGAAATGGCCACCTTTGAGTATCAAAAGTACAGATCAATGACTGGCTTCCAAGTACCAGAATGTGACAAAAAAATGATGGATGTTGCTTCTGAGATAAGTTTCCTAAGTACTACGATTTTTGTCCTATACTCTCACTTGTTCAATATAACAATGTGATTGCTATTGTTTAACCTGCATTTGATTTGCAAGATTCTTTAAAGTAAAGGACTGAGGCTGATTCCAACTAGAAGCCACAGAGAAGCATACGTGCATTAGTTCAAAACCTCCTGGCACTTAAGATGTGGGGGTGGAGTGCCAGAAATTTAAGCTAAGTTTGAAGCCACTATGAGATATAGGACATGCAGTCTTAAAAAACTAAAAAGAAAAAAAAATTTCACGTTTTCTTTTTAAACAAAAGAAGAAAATGAAGTGCATTTGCTATTGACTCAGCCATTAAAAATGCAATCATGTACCAGTTTTGGGGATAGCCCTCAACTCCAGCTCCAGACATACATGAACACCAAGCTGTACATCTGCTACATATGTGTAGTGAGACTTAGCTCCAGCCCTTGTATGCTCTTTGGTTGGTAGTTCAGTCTCTGATAGCCCTCAAAGGTTAGTGAACTCTGTTCATCTTCCTGTGTACTTCCTATCCACTTTGGGGCCTGTAATCCTTTCCCTATTCTTCCATAAGTGTCCCCAAGCTCTACTGTTTAGCTGTGGGTTTCAGCATCTGTCCGAATCAGCTGCTGGGTGGAGCCTCTCAGAGGACTGTCATGCTAGGCTACTGTCTCAATCATAACAGAGTATCATTAATAGTACCAGGGATTAGTGTTGGCCCATGGGATGTGTCTCAAGTTGGGCCAGTTATTGGTTGGCCATTACCTCATTCTCTGTTCCATCCCCTGTCCCTGCATTTCTTGTAGACAGAGTAAATTTTGGGTCAAAAGTTATGTGTATGGGTTGGTGTCTCTATTGCTCCACAGGGTGTTCCTGCCTGTTTACAGGAGGGTTCTATAAAAAGTTGAATAACCTCTTAATAAGACTTTGAAAAATAGAGGACACAGAAAGCTAAATATTAAAACTCCCAATATGGAAAGAAATATAAAAGCCTAGAGTAAAAGTTGTAGCAGCCACTACCTAATAGAGAACAAATTCTGAGAAACATTCGGTATGCTAAGGTTGAATCACTGAGAGTTACAAAATCTTAATATATTTATATTAAGATGATGAAATCAATAATTTAAAATACATTATATGTAAGAAAATCTAAAATGTAGATGTGTATTATATATCTTAGTACTAAATGTTTGCACATCATCTGTTCTTGTCAAACACTGTGAAAACATGAAAAGGAAGGCGCACTAGCATCTTCTTCTGACTCCTCTGTCAATGAAGGAACCTGTAGGGCAATATCCCTGATGGGTGCAAGAAAAAGCCCAAACACTAACGAAACAAAACCCCAAATTCAACAGCACCTAGAATGAACCATATCTGATGACCGGTGAGAGTTTTCTAATTTGTTCAGGAATATTTCAGCATACCATATCAAATCAGTGTGACATGTGACACTACTATAAAAAAAAAATAACAAATGCCACAGCACATGACTACCTTGAAAGCCTTATTCAGAACACTTGGAAAATAATTAATTAAACACACAAATAAATATCTATGCAGACATAAAAATACTATCTCCCTTGACAGATGAAATGATTGTGTTTATAGAAAACTCCATCACACACACACACACACACACACACACACACACACACACACGCACACATACACACACACACACGCACACACACACACACACACACACACACCATTGTTTAATATGTCTAGGCAGCAGCAGCTCAGAAAACTGAAACACCAGTTTTATTTCTATACTCCACACTAATAATAGATTCTAGGTAGGTCGATGTGATTTAAAAGGCATCACCTGCTTCCCAGGAAGTATTAGAATATATGAGTCTCAATAGGTCAACATCCTCTGACATAAATATCATGATCAATAATAGTCAATAATAAATAATGCACTTTACAAAGGGAATCATGTGTGTTCTGTAATACCCTTCATGGATGTGGACAACAGGACTTTCTTATCTAGACTTGATAGGACTAAGCCAGGAAGACTCCAGGACAGGCTCCAAACTGACAGCTTGGGAAACTAGGCCTAAGTTTCCCTTTGCCAGAACCAGAGAAGCCTGGACAAGTCAGTTAGTGGAAATAAACACAGCCCCCAAGGATAACCAATCAGGAGCTGCCTCATCATCTGGTTGAGGGAAAAGCAGTCTGTCAGGACATGTTAGCAGCAGTTTTTAGGTTTCTCCTGGAACATCCCTGGGCAGCTAGACAATCCCAGAGACACACATACCCCTGGAAATAGAAACAACTCATTAAAATTCCTCCCTGGAATTCCCCTACATCTGTTTTAAAGTTGAGCATTCAAAGCTCACATCTCTAGCTCCATTCTAGTGAATGGCAGAGCCCTGCATGCTAGATTTCTGCAGAATAAGTGTTCTTTGCAATTGTATGCTATTTTAGTCTGGGTTATCATTCATTGGCAAATCACAGACCCATTATAGACTAAGTCCAGTCCGGGGATCTCTTTTGAGAGAAGATTTCCTCATTATGCCTCATAAACACACAATAAAAATCCCATTTTATATCCTAAATAAAACCATTATTAACTCCAAATGGAGGTATTATATATCTGAGGAGAAGAAAGGGCTGTGTGTCCCATTGATAACCTATGTATTCACCAAGTTATCACTCCCTAAATAGATAGTTGTTCTCATAGGCACATCCCACTTGTGGTTCTTGAACTTCTAATACTCCTTAAATGTACTTTCTTGGCTTTTTCTTCTCCCTTGTCTAAGAATCTGTAGAATTAAAACCTCATCTCAGTGATTTATATTTATCCCAAAACTCAGTGATTCAACCCTGAGTGTACTTCTGGCCAAGCTTTAACATTTTAGAAAACCAGCAACCCCAAAGGCCCCTGTCACATAATGACAATAATAAAAGATCAGAAATAAAATTGTCAGCACCAATTCCATTCACAACAGCATCAGATTAATACACTGTTCAGCAAATAAACATAATTGAGGTAGCTGAAATCTATAAAATATTTCTGACATAAACTTGAGATGCCAGTGCTCAGTTAAAATCTTTGTGCCAAGTTGTCAAACACTGGTTCTGCTGTTCATGAGTAGAAGAACTGCTGAAAAAGTGGCAGTAAGGTACTGATTCAATGCAAATCCAGTCAGAATACCTATGGAACCTTTGTAGAGATGAAAATAAAAGTCCAAGAATAGTGTCTTCTATAGATAACAGGGATTCTCCAGCCAAGAACCTTCAATAATACGGTATCTTGAATGAGACTTGAACAAGGGCAATGCCAGTTGACATGGCAAACTTGGATGGAGGAAATTTCAAAGTCCCATTACAGGTGAAGAGCAGAAGGTAATCAATGACTTCTGAGAGAGGGAGAACCAACATCTACATGCATGAGCTCAGTGGGCAGCCTTAAACACAAGTACATAGGAAAAACATCAAATGAATTGACTTGGCTTGGTCTGTTTCTTTATTGACCCAAGCAACTATTTTTATTATACACCCACACTCACACCATATAAATATATATATATATATATATATATATATATATATATATATATATATACATACATATATATACATAAATGTGTATGTATATATATATATATATATGTGTGTGTGTGTGTGTGTGTGTGTGTGTGTTTGTAAATAATTAATAATTGTTTCTACCATCATTACATATTCCTGAGGCTAACTCTATGGCAGCATGAAATCTAAGTACTTTGACAGACCTTGTGATTGGATATATTTGTTTTAAGACTCCCATTTATTATAGTGGGGGAAGGCTTCTGTAATGGGCCTCCAATAGATCATCATGAGGAACTGCCTATGAACAAGACTAGTAAAAGCTTCAAGTCTTACATGAGTAAAGACAAAGGTCCACAAATGACTAACATATCGAGGATTGCTGTTTTCCCTATCTGCTTGTGCATTCTTTACTTTTCTTTCACACAAGCAGAACTTACCGTGTTTTTGATAATGACATTTACCATCTGTGCTGTTTTCTGTAAGATGTGAGGAGAAAAGGGACAATAAATGTTTGATATTTCCTTTGAGGTTTTATGTGTGTGTGTGTGTGTTCATGTATATCTGTGTATGTTTCGCTATGTCAGAAGTGGCTCTATGATAGAATGGTTCATTACTTTTTCTTAAATTGCAGAGGTCTTTCTAGGGAATTTGTCTGAGGTACGGTTGAATCCTGGCAGCTGTTGCTCAGAGTAATAAATCATCCAAAGAAGCCCCTACCTATAATTATAACTTCATATTGTGTAAATGTCATCAGTTGTGCAGTGTGATTGTTCTAGGCGCACAGTGTGGTGATGCAGGTGTGGAGACAGAAGTCCATCTGGCCAATTATCTTTGCTGCTCCAAAAATGGTTTGTTTATTCTTCTAACTATATCAGAATATGAAATATCTTGAGTCAGACCCAAGAATCTCTGAAGTTTCATAGTTCTTTAAAAGTAAAGAGGATGAAAATCAATTGTTATTTATTTTGAGTTATATTAGTGCATGATTTTCATCAATAACATAGTTATATAAGTAAAATTAAATAAAATACAAATATTCTATTTTTAGACTCTTTTGAAAATAATAATAGTTATTTGCCAGAATTATGGCAAATATGGAGTGTAGCTTAAACTTAAGCATTATAAATATATATCAAGGTATTTGAAAAATATATAGTTATTTTCAGGCAAGTTTAAATAAATGAAATGTATTAAAATTTGTAAGATTTTGAGTTGTTAACTCATCAAAAACTCATATATAAAACTATGAGCCAGGCAGTGGTGGCACACACCTTTAATCCCAGCACTTAGGAGGCAGAGGCATGCAGATTTCTGAGTTCAAGGCCAGCCTGGACTACAGAGTGAGTTCCAGGACAGCCAGGGCTATACAGAGAAACCCTGTCTCGAAAAATAAAAAAAACCCCAAACAACAACAACACAAACAAACAAACAAAAACAAAACAAAACAAAACAAAACCGTATGATTTTATAAATACTAGGCTTTTGCTTGGCTCTGATTTTTCCCAGTTTTAACAATAGGCTTCTTGATGTTAATTCACAAAGAATACTATATTTTAAGGTTTTTCTATTATGGAGAACATCTTTGTAAATAAAATTGCACCTACAGACAGAAGAATACACACAGGTAACAAAAAATATTTCAATTGTAACTCTAGAATACATTTTTGACAAAACAATTTTTAGTGGGTGATGATCATCAGGAATTGTCCTCTTATCAACATGAATAAATAAAAGTAGAAGTTAAAAAGTGGCAAAGAAAGCATCTATAATAGCATGACTAAATAAAGTTTTTCTTTTCACTTACATTGGTAGAATAAGAAAATTGAACAGAAGTATCATTAGTAGGCTAATATCAGGATATGAACATAGTCCTCATCCAGACTTCTAAAGGAAAGGAACATTATTTCTAAATGGATCAACAATATTTCAAAAACCATCTAAATTGTTGTGTAATTTCATTAACTATCTTGTGAATAAACTACTTCAAACTTTTATCTACTTAAAAATAATCTGTATTTTTAAATGATATTGATAAGTTTTAGGTTATCCAAATTTCATCTATGAATGTGTGTTGTTAGAACCTCAAACGAGGATATGCAACTGTGTAAGCTGGCAATAAGAATTATATAGCATACTTAATTTTAAAATAATGGGTTCAGTTTTCATTGTATATATAAAATTAATATTTTTCTTTAGGTTGCCTATTTGGTTTATAGCATTATTTTTTTAGAAATAACATGAAAAATAAATAATATAGCTGGTATTTTATAGAAACTCTAACAGAATAACAAGGAGCCAATGTGCAAACATTTTAGATCTATAAAATATGTAGTATAATTTTACTCAAAATATGTTTCACTATATAGAACATAATATAAATATCTTGTTTTCTTTACAAGTAAATAAAGAAATCTATAGTATTGAATTCTAGAATCCCCCTACTACTACTTTACCCTGCACTCTATGTATATGTTAATAAAAACTATATCACCCAAATTAATTGTCAATATAGCTTCTTCTAAGACTCACTTTCACAGAATTTGTATCCCACCAAGCAGCTATGAGATGCATTCTTCTCCAGGACTCCATAATCCTCATAACCATCTCTATACTTTATTAATCAATTAAGGTTTTGGCATTTATCTTATATTTTGAAGTTATAATTATATCTCTTTTGTTCTTCTCTTTCTTTCCTCCAAACCCTTTTTATATAGCTCCTTGCTCTATTTCAAATTCCAGGACCTTTTTTCTTCAATTTCACCTTTTAATCATTAAAAGGTGTAGGTAGGGATTAACAATCATATCCCAGATTAATCTTTAATGTTTATAAACACATCCCTGATATTCTGAAGCTTAGATAATGATTGGAATTTATATCATTAAAACCTCCATACTACATTCATTCACTTACATGACTCACAAGCCTACAGATAGACGTGGCTTACTTGCTTGTGTAATGGAACATCTCAGTTTCTATTAAAACCGCCACAGATTAAAGACAACAGAAATTTAAATGAATGCCCAAGAGATTCTGGGAAATGAAACAAGCTATTTAGAAGATGATTGTACGTCTTTCATGATTCATTGGCTATTTTCTAATAAATATTTCCAAATATTCCAAGTATTTACAATAAAGTCAGATTTATAGATTCTTTACCTGGTATTATTTCTGACAAGTATCTATGCTTATAACAGTAGTTTTTGTAAGATGTATTTTACATAATAATATAAATAGCACCTATGATCATGAAAGCACTACCTAATAATTACAGTGAAAACTGCTGCCTCTCTTAGTGGTGAAATTCTCCAAGTATTCTAATGTAAATATCTCTGATGTTAGTTGTTATGTTAATGCTATAGTTTTCTGGATATTGTTTTAGTTTCAGTCAATACATTTTTTTTTCACAGTCATGGCCAGAATGAGTTGTGGGAATTATTTAGTTGAGGATCATACTTACCAGATGATTCCAGGTTGTGTCAAGTTAATAGAAAACAAAAACAAAAACAAAAAAAAAAAAAACAACCAGTACAACATCATATTGTTAATTCTGAATTACAAGGCAAAAATAATGTATTTTAAAGCATAGTTTGTCTTTATAACTCATGACACTTGAACATCTTCTGTCAAAATTACTTTCAAATGGAAAGAGATTGGCCAATTTAGGGTGTTGTTGCTTGGTTGGGATTTGAGGGTTTGTTTTATTTTATAAAAAGTATTATTCACCCTAGGACTTCACAAAAGCTATGCATCTACATGATTACTTAAATATATACCCTCAGAACCTTGCATTTTATTTTATTTTATTTTGAGTGCAGATCTAGATAAGTTATACATGCTACCCTTGAACTCTGTCTGTAACGCAGGTATTTTGAACTTGTGATTCCTGTGATATAGCCTCATAAGCAGCTGGGATTAGAGAAGCAACTACAACTTCTGAAAGTTTGGATTTCAGTAATATTATTTTGGGCAAAAATGACTTTTATCAATAATTCCATTCAGATTTTTATACAGGTTTCTTTTTCTTTAATAATACCATTTAGTAACTTAATTCCAACAGATATGAAAACATTTGACTCTCAAGGTCAGTAATCTACACAAAAATGCCAGTAGGCTACACTGACTAATATATTACACAGAATGTAGTCATCCTCTGTGTCCATGTAGGGATTGCTTCTAAGATCATCTCTCCCAAAATGCCAGAGTCCACCCAAGTCCCAAAGCCTTTCATACTATGGCATAGTAGTTATACCTAACACACCCACATACTTTAGATTACCTCCTTACCTCTATATATGGGTAATATTTACTATAATGAAGCTACTAGTAGATACTATTTACACTGTACTATCTCAAAAATAATAAATGAAAATGACTGCATGTGTTTTCTGATTTTTCAATCCACAAATGTTAGCTGAACCAGCAGAAGCGAAATCCAAAGTCCTGAGAAAACTGGGTATAATCTATGATAAACACCACACTAACAGTTTTTTTTAATTAATTTTTTTATTAGGTATTTTCCTCATTTACATTTCCAATGCTATCCAAAAAGTCCCCAATATACCCCCCCCACTCCCCTACCCACCCACTCCCACTTTTTGGCTCTGGCGTTCCCCTGTACTGGAGTATATAAAGTTTGCGTGTCCAATGGGCCTCTCTTTCCAGTGATGGCCGACTAGGCCATCTTTTGATACATGTGCAGCTAGAGTCAAGAACTATGGGGTACTGGTTAGTTCATAATGTTGTTCCACCTATAGGGTTGCAGATCCTTTTAGCTCCTTGGATACTTTCTCTAGCTCCTCCATTGGGGGCCCTGTGATCCATCCAATAGCTGACTGTGAGCATCCACGTCTGTGTTTGCTAGGCCCCAGCATTGTCTCACAAGAGACAGCTATATCTGGGTCCTTCCAGCAAAATCTTGCTAGTGTATGCAATAGTGTCAGCATTTGGATACTGATTATGGGATGGATCCCTGGATATGGCACACTAACAGTTTTTTACCTGTATGGTTTCTACTTAGAATGATTAACTCTTCTGCAAATAGATAAACATTTAGAACATTAACTGCAATTCTGAAGACTCCAAATATGTCTTAACTTGTAAAGTTCTGAATACGTTAGTTGCACTTTAAAACTTGTTCTAGTACACTCTTTCTGTCAGGATTTTTTTTATCACAGCAATAGTAACCCTAACTAAAGCAATCACTATAATTATTTATTTCTCTTGGTTCTTTTTTTTTTTAATGCTTTCCTTTCTTTTTATAAAGATTTATTTATTTATTTTACGTATGAGTACACTGTAGTTGTCTTCAGACACACCAGAAGAGGGCATCAGATCCCACTACAGATGGTTGTGAACCACCATGTCGTTGCTGGGAATTGAACTCAGGACCTCTAGAAGAGCAGTCAGTGCTCTTAACTTCTGAGCCATCTGTCCAGCTCCTTATTTCTTTTAGTTCTAGACAAATGTATCATTATTTATTCTTATCACTATTCTACTAGTACATTTTCCCCCACATAACATCATCTTTTAAGAGAATGATTTTATAGCAGTAGTCAGATTCAGAGAAAAAAAATATTATGTGGGACTGGAGAAATGACTCAGCAGTTAAGAAACTGACTACTCTTACAGAGGACTATGGTGTAGTTCCCAGAAGCTAAGTGGCCGCTCACAATTATCTGTGACTCTAGTACTAGGAATTATTTTCTGAACTCTGTGGACAATAAGAATATCCATGGCATAGATGTACATATGCAAGCAAAACACGTATATACATAAAATAAAACAGATAAATATTAGAAAATACAATATAAAATTAAAATACTCACTTTATAGTCAATTGCTCTCTATAAAGTATTTGAAAGAAGTATTAGTTTTATATAAGTTTAATATCACACTATATGCTTTTATTTCTAATTAACCATAATTAGATTAATATCATAGATTATAAATATTAATTTTAAGTAGGTTAAATGCCATATAAGTTGAAATTCCATGTTATTCGTAACACTTACTAATTATAATGTATGATGAGTTAATTGCTATTTAATGAAAAGTACAATTTATCAGCCATCATGATATTGTATCTATTTTGTGACTTTAGACTGTACACTAACATCGGCAAAGAACTGTGCAAATATCAGAGCTAAAGTTAAATCAATGTAGGAGCAGTAAATGGTTGATGGAGGAGTGATACCTTCATGTTGTTATAAAATTAAGATAGAAATATGTGGAACAAAATATACATCAAATAAAATTATAAAAACCACTGAAAAGGAATTCTAAGTCAATTCATATACCCTCATCTCTTTACATATTTAATTTAGAGTTTGTAAGTAGGCACTGAAATCACTATGTGTAACCTGTAGTTGTATTTCTAACAAAAGGTAAAGTATAAGAAATGATGGTTTGTAGTTTTACAGAAAAATTGGGACGTGGTAACAAAACAATCTAAAAACAAACCATGAGTGACAGCAGTAGGTCGTCAACGTAGGTTGCACACATCTCCAAATAACTCAAAGTTCAAAATTCAGTCTTTATAATGGCAGAGGACATTCTTTAAACATCTATATTAGGAAGTATAGTCCATATCCTCATCGCTTTCCCATATAGAATATAAAATATCTTAGAATCATAAACTTTGTTACTAACCCTACTCATTTCAGGCTTTCCTTTTCCAATTTCTATTTATTAATAGATAAAATAATCAAAATATCATCCATTTCAGTTTTAAATAGGAAATGGAACAATGTATGTAAAACAGTGAAAATTGGTCAATGCATATGATTGTCCCTTGAGATGTTATGATGGTTTGATTTGAGAAAGTGTTGCTTTCCCAAGAACTGCCTCTATTTGCCTCCTCTTTGGGGAGGCTGCAGTAGTCTTAAAAGGTTCAGCCCAAGTGACAGAGGTCATATGACTTTAAAAAAATTACCTGATGCCTCCTTCATTCTCTCCATTCTGGCACATATGATGTGATCAGCACCTGTCACACACTTCCCAACAAGTGACCAGCATGCTGTGCCATGTGCTTTCTCTGCCATAATGGATTGAGAACCTCTAAAGCCAGGAAGCAAAGTAAACCTGTCTTCACTTATCCTTAAATCATTTACAGACTTTAATCATAGTGACAGAAAAGAACCTAATACAATACCTAATACAGGAGCAAATACTGCAAATTATTTTTGCATACCTCATGATCTCTGTTGAAATATTTAAAAACTGACAAGTTACAAATTCTGTAGCACTGAGAAAATTTTCCAAGAATGATCCCGGTGTTTTCTCTCTGTGTACATATTCATTTCATTTTCTTTCACGATTATATTTTCTCCCGTTTAATTTACCAAGGTTCTATCTTGTGCTTTGTTCTTGACTTCATATGTATCTTGCACTCAGTTCAAGAACAGATGTTGCCTGCTCACTTGGCCATCAGTAAGCCCGATGCCTGCCCCTTTGACCAGGCTGTTTACGTTAAGCAGAATCAATTTTTCACCAAGCTTTTTAAATAAAGTAACATAGTTTGTTCCAATTAGTTTCTTTATTTTAATTTTTAATGATAATGAGTCAATTTTTATTCTTTGCCAGAATTAGAATTTTAGACACCAACAAATTAGACAAGAACCATTGCCCGATAAAAATATAATATGAACAAACATAAAATTACTTTTTTTTCTTTTTGCCAGATGTAATTGTCATTTCTGAGGCTTATGCCTGAGCAAGTTCATCCTTTCTCGCTCTTTCTGAATTCTTTGAACTCTGGTTGGCTCGTTCAACTCACCTGTTTTGGCGCAAATTCCTTTTCAAGCTGACTGATTCAACCTGTCTCTGTTAGTTTCTCTCATTGCTTTCCTAGGCCTGAAATGAACTCTTGCAATTTGTTCCAATCTTTAGACTCATTCTTGTCCTCTGATTTCAATTGGCTCTTCTGTGTGATCTGAACAGAACTGAACCCAATCCACTGCATCGACTCCTGAGCTGCTCACTAAACTGAACTCAAAAGACTAAACAGAGCTGACTCATCCTCTCTCCCTGCACCTCTTTTAAATTGCTTCTCTTTTCTGAGGTGTTCCCATGAGAGGTGATCAGGTCCCATCTCTGATTCATTCTGTCAAATATTTCTCTGATTTGTCACTCTGCTGCTAAATTAGATGTCACTTTCAAACATGGCTACTTCCTTCCACAACTAATTTGAACTTCATTGTTTAGAATTAAAGATGTCTGTATTCCAGCCAAATCACATAGACCTAGAGGGTCTTTGGATATGATTCCTTGCCAGAACAGACATGTTTCTGGATTAAATTCCTCTACTGTCTTAGTAAGGGATTGTATTACTGAACAAAACATAATGACCAAGAAGAAAGTTGGTGAGGAAAGTTTTTTTTTTTTTTTTTTTTTTTTACTGCTTACAGCTGCTTAATGACAACACTTGAGTATTAGTCACTCTGCATACTTTTTTTTCTTTCCATTTTTTATTAGGTATTTAGCTCATTTACATTTCCAATGCTATACCAAAAGTCCCCCATACCCACCCACCCCCACTCCCCTACCCGCCCACTCCCCCTTTTTGGCCCTGGCGTTCCCCTGTTCTGGGGCATATAAAGTTTGTGTGTCCAATGGGCCTCTCTTTCCGGTGATGGCCGACTAGGCCATCCTTTGATACATATGCAGCTAGAGTCAAGAGCCCCGGGGTACTGGTTAGTTCATAATGTTGATCCACCTATAGGGTTGCAGATCCCTTTAGCTCCTTGGGTACTTTCTCTAGCTCCTCCATTGGGAGCCCTGTAATCCATCCATTAGCTGACTGTGGGCATCCACTTCTGTGTTTGCTAGGCCCCGGCATAGTCTCACAAGAGACAGCTACATCTGGGTCCTTTCGATAAAATCTTGCTAGTGTATGCAATGGTGTCAGCGTTTGGATGCTGATTATGGGGTGGATCCCTGGATAAGGCAGTCTCTACATGGTCCATCCTTTCATCTCAGCTCCAAACTTTGTCTCTGTAACTCCTTCCAAGGGTGTTTTGTTCCCACTTCTAAGGAGGGGTATAGTGTCCACACTTCAGTCTTCATTTTTCTTGAGTTTCATGTGTTTAGGAAATTGTATCTTATATCTTGGGTGTCCTAGGTTTTGGGCTAATATCCACTTATCAGTGAGTACATATTGTGTGAGTTCCTTTGTGAATGTGTTACCTCACTCAGGATGATACCCTCCAGGTCCATCCATTTGGCTAGGAATTTCATAAATTCATTCTTTTTAATAGCTGAGTAGTATTCCATTGTGTAGATGTACCACATTTTCTGTATCCATTCCTCTGTTGAGGGGCATCTGGGTTCTTTCCAGCTTCTGGCTATTATAAATAAGGCTTCTATGAACATAGTGGAGCATGTGTCCTTCTTACCAGTTGGGGCATCTTCTGGATATATGCCCAGGAGAGGTATTGCTGGATCCTCCGGTAGTACTATGTCCAATTTTCTGAGGAACCGCCAGACGGATTTCCAGAGTGGTTGTACAAGCCTGCAATCCCACCAACAATGGAGGAGTGTTCCTCTTTCTCCACATCCTCGCCAGCATCTGCTGTCACCTGAATTTTTGATCTTAGACATTCTGACTGGTGTGAGGAGGAAAGGGTTTATTCAGCTTATACTTTCACATTGCTGTTCATCACCAAAGGAAGTCAGGACAGGAACTCACACAGGGAAGGAATCTGGAGGCAGGAAATGATGCAGGGAATGCGAAGGGGTGCTGCTTACTGGTTTTCTTCTCCTGGCTTGCTCAGCTTGCTTTCTTATAGAACCCAGAAGTACCAGCCCAGGCATGGCATCACCCATAATGGGTCCCTACCCTTGATCACTAATTGAGATCTCATAGAGGCATTTTCTCAAAGGAGGCTCCTTTCTCTGTGATAACTCCAGCTTGTGTCATTTCCATCCCTGTAATTCTTTGAGAAAGGAACAATTAAAGTTTTTACTATGAGATGGCAACCCCATCCTTCATTTTATGTCCTGTCTTTCAGCTAGAGGACTCTACAAGTTCCCTCTCCCTACTGTCCAGAATTTCATCTAAGGACCCTCCTTTTGAGTCCCTAGAGTCTCTCACATCTCAGGTCTCTGGAACATTCTAGAGGGTACCCCCTACCTCTTACTCCTGAGGTTTCCTGTTTCTATTCTTTCTTCTGGCCCTCAGGGAATCATTTCTTTTCTCTCACCCAATACCAGATCAGGATCCTCTCTACTGCCTCCCAACCCTTGACCACTTTCCCTCCAGGTCCTTCCCTTCCAACATGAGCTTGCTTTCTTCTCTCTCCCTAGTGGGAATAAAGCATCTTTACTTGGGTCCTTCAGCTTGTTTTATCTTCTATGGACTCTTATCTTGGGTATTCTAGGTTGTTTTTGTTTTGTTTGGGCTAATATCCACTTATTAGTGAGTACATACCATAAATGTCCTTTTGGATCTGAGGTACCTCACTCAGGATGATATTTTCTAGTTCCATCCATTTATCTGAAAAACTCAGCATGTCCTCATTATTAATAGCTGTGTAGTATTTCATTGTGTAAATGAACCATATATTCTATATTCATTCTTCTGCCTTGGGACGTATGGCTTTTTTCCAGCTTCTGGCTATCACAAACAATGCTGCTATAAACATATTGTAACACGTGCCCCTATGGTATGGTAGGACATCTTTTGGGTATATACCAAAGAGTGGTATTGCTGGGTCTTCAGGTAAACTATTTCCAGTTTTCTGAGGAATCTCCAGATTGATTTTCAGAGTGGTTGTACCAGTTTTCCATCCAAACAGAAATGGAGGAATGTTCCTCTTTCTCCACATCCTTGCCAACATGTGTTGTTACCTGAAGTTTTGATCTTAGCCATTCTGATTGGTGTAAAGTAGAATCTCAGTGTTGTTTTGACTTGCATTTATCTGATCAGCAAGGACTTTGAACATTTCTTTAGGTGTGTCTCAGCTAATCGAGATTCCTCAGATGTGAAATTTCTGTTTACCTCTATACCCCATTTTTTTTTTTTTTTGGATTGGGTTGTTTGGTTTTATGGTGATTAACTTCTTGAGTTCTTTATATATTTTGGATATTAGCCCTCTATAGGATGTGGGGTAGTGAAATTTTTCCCAATTTGCAGGTTGCCAATTTGTCTTATTGACTCTGTCCTTTGCCTTACAGGAGCTTTCCAGTTTCATGAGGTCCCATTTATTGATTCTTGATCTTACAGCGTGAGCCATGTGAGTTCTGTTTAGGAAATCTATCTTTGTGCTCTTTCCCCCTTTCTCTTCTCTTAGGTTGAGTATATCTGGTTTTATGTTGAGGACCTTGATACACTTGGACTTGACTTTGTGCAAGGTGACAAATATGGGTCTATTTTCGTTTTTCAACATACCAGTTAGACCAGCACCATTTATTGAAGATGCTTTTTTTTTTCTCCATTGTATATTTTTGCCTTCTTTGTCAAAGTTAAAGGGTCTGTAAGTATGTGGTTTTATTTCTAGGTCTTCAATTCTATTCCATTGATCAATGTCTCTGTCTCTATACCAATATCATGCAGTTTTTATCACTATTGCTCTGTAGTAAAACTTGGGGTCAGGGATGGTGATCACCCCAGCCATTCTTTTATTGTTAAGTATTGTTGTCACTATTCTGGGTTTTTTGCCTTTCCAAATGAATCTGAGAATTGCTCTTTCTATGTCTTTAAAGAATTCTGTTGGGATTTTGATGGGGATTGCATTGAATCTGTCAATTCCTTTGGTAGGATGGCCATTTTTACTATGTTAATTCTGCCAATCCATGAGCATGAGCAATCTCTCCATTTTCTGAGATCTTTAATTTCTTTCTTGAGAGACTTGAGGTTATTGTCATACAGATCTTTCACTTGTTTTTGTTAGAGTTTAGAAAAAAATCAAATATGATGGTGTGAACAATTTACCATAGAAACTTCATTGTTATTTGGATCATTATTTTATATAAAAATGGCAACTTGCCAACTCCATTCTCCAGTGAACAGAAGTAGTCACAGTGCTATATAGTTTTATATTGTTCTTTCCCTGGTACAAGTTACTGAACTTTTATTCCTTGGAGGGAAACCTGAAGATGAGTTCATTTTATACATTTAAAATGATTAGCAAAATACATTTTAATTTAAGAATAGTAATGTAGAAAACTATCATTCTGTAATGCCTATTGACCTCAAGCATGCCATGTAGATCAGGTTAGTCTCAATCCTGCATTAGTTCACCTTCCTCGAATCCCAACCATTGGCCTTCCAGTTATACACCAATGTTATACCCTTGCAGAGATGAAAAACAGATACAGATCTTCTATTGATTCTCTGTTCCATTGTTTGTGGCTCACACAGCACTGATATTGTGAATTGCTCACTACATTTCTCCTTCCCACAAATCTGGAATCCAGAGATTAACAAAAACAAACTTGGCAATCTGAAAATGAATTTTTTAAATATAAAACTTTTATAAAATTAAAAACAAAAACTTTGTCTTAGCATATCACCATATTACAAAGGACTACAAATTCAGAAATTTCTCTCTTTAGTTATCTTAACGATGGTACAGTTATGTTTTATTTCATGAAAAATAAAAACGTGATTTACCACAAAATAAACAGCTTACACTGCCACCTCAAGGAAGATAAGAGTACAGAAAAATGCATCTCTATGAGAGTAAAAGCAAAAGCTTCCCCTTCCATGAGATCCATAGCAAGACAAGGAAAGACTCACAATGGACGATCAATAAGGATCTGGAACCATCTTAACAGAACATTCCAGGAGTGTATGTAAAAATAACACATAGGGACTTCTATAATAGGCATTAAAATGAAAACTGTGTCTTCTTCTCCTCCAAATGCTTTCAAAGATGGCATCAAGTAAATGTGCACAGAAGAAAGTGCTGGGACAGGAACCAATGTGTCCTCCTCGCTGTGAAGCTAAATCTAAATCTAGAACAAACCCTTTAGATGCAACTTCTAAGGCCAGAGAGAAACTACAAGCAGGGAGAAGCCCCTCATACCTTTTACAATACATCAAAAAGCTGAAAATCAGTCTGGCTTTTATGAGCACCACCAAGAACTAACAGGTTGAACATACAGGTATATATTCAATCGTATCAGGGATTTAGTTATCTCTAAATTCATATTATAGCAGCCAATCAACTGGCAACTTTAGGCATGAAGAGAAGATAAAATAAATTGTTTTCATTTACAGCTGGTTTTTTGTAGGTATTCCTGGTCATAAAACAGCAGACAAATATACGTATGTACATAAGAATATATTATTGATATATATATATATGAATGGAATTGCAATAATTAAAGCTAAAATTCCAGTATAGCTTACATGCTATGAAATTTCTTCTGAAGACTTGTAAGACTGAAAGTACATCTAAAAACATATTTGTTTCTATAGAAAGTAACATATCATCTATAAAGCAATGCATTGTAAAGTTCTAGGCTTCATAAATAGCTCTTGGGATATCAATTTCACATATTGTTTAAGTTCGATGTAAAAGTATTTTACTTAGGAATATTTTCATTTTTCTGCATAAAATATTTCCTGGGAAAATTAATGCATGTTATCTCAGAAATCTAAGATAATACATTCTTTAGATCTACATATCAAGGTTCATACCCAAAGTACTGTTGCTTCCTAAAATTATATGATTTACTTTAGAATAATATCAAAGGCAAAGTAAACAATCATTATTCACCTTCCTAAAATAAGGTTAAAGTTTAGTTCCTCAAGGATAGATTTGTGTGCATAAAATCATACATATGTTAATGTTTATAACACAAACACACACACACACACACACAACATTAGTCTAGATCCACTATGCACACTACTCATTTTTGGGAGCCTCTGTACCCTGTAGATAAGACCTGCCATCAGTAAAAAGAACTATGAAAGAGCAGCCTGCAGCACTAAACCCTTGATTTTTCTGAGGATTTAAATTATATGTGGCTATTCTCTCTGTACTAAACTACTTTCCTCTGAACAGTTCTTAAATAGTTCAGGTCTTCCCTGTGATCTTCCCCAAATTTTACAAAGTAGTTCACAAGGAAGATGGGGTTGTATGAATCACACAAATAAGATAAATGAGCTGAACCAGAATGAAAAGGCTGGAATGAGCATGCTCCTATGAATTTCTTTCTGACCTCTATCCAGGACTAGGTTTCGCAGTTTCTCCTATGCCATGTTTTAACTGAGTTGATTTGCACAGCAGACACTCTGGGAATGTCTTTCTCTTCCACTCTTATATCATTTTAGACCATAAAGCATGAAGTCATCAGAGAACAACTACGCTAATCAGTTTTGATAGTGAACGTTGTTGATTTAGAAATTGATGTACAAACCTCCTCACTCACTTATTATCATCTTATTGCAAATACACTTAATGGAAAACCCCAGATTATTTCACAATCTGCTATAGCAAATTAAAATAAGGTAATGCCTTAAGACAACTTTACAAATTACAAAACATTCTCATGCATTTTCTCAGCATGTCCATGGCTACCTAACTTAAAAGGGTTACTATGAGGCTCCCTTTTGAAGAATATTCCTCTAAAAATTCAGTGATTTGTACATAATTCTAATGGAACTGAGTAACAAAGCAGAGATTTGAAACTTGGATTGGTTACAAAAGAAGTTTATTCAAACACAGCTTGATAGGCCCTCCTCAATACAAAGTCCACTTCTCTGTTATAATATAACCAAGAAATTTGTATTTCAAACATGATTCCAGATAAGGCAAATATTGCTGATCTAAAACCTTGCTTTGAGAAGCATTTACCTAAATCTAACACCGGACACAATATGTTTTCTACTACAGCCCTGAAGCAAATCAGTTAAGAATGAAGCTTTTAAAATTTGGACACTTGTCTGAGTGTTGGTTTGACCAACTTGCTATGTCAAGTTTCACATTTCTTTGCTAAGTAGTGTTAAGGGAGATCAATGATGCAAAACTCATGAGGAATACAAGGAACAATGAGATAGAACATCGTGATTATTAATATAAATATCAAGTTATTATGAGAGAAAATTGTCAAGGAGCATAATGAATTCATGTTAGACTCAGGAAGGGATAGTATTTTTGTTTAGCTTCATATGTATACCAGGCACATGGAAAGCAACAGGTTATCTTTGTTAAAGCACTAGCCATGGAACTGCTATAAATTTAAGAAAGAATAAGAAAGGGGAACACTCCTCCATTGTTGGTGGGATTGCAAGCTTGTACAACCACTCTGGAAATCAGTCTGGCGGTTCCTCAGAAAATTGGACATAGTACTACCGGAGGATCCCGCAATACCTCTCCTGGGCATATATCCAGAAGATGTCCCAACCGGTAAGAAGAACACATGCTCCACTATGTTGATAGCAGCCTTGTTTATAATAGCCAGAAGCTGGAA
Source organism: Mus musculus (assembly GCF_000001635.26). Taxonomy (NCBI): domain Eukaryota; kingdom Metazoa; phylum Chordata; class Mammalia; order Rodentia; family Muridae; genus Mus; species Mus musculus. Next base: position 36,891,731 of record NC_000070.6, read on the forward strand.
AGAACCCAGATGCCCCTCAACAGAGGAATGGATACAGAAAATGTGGTACATCTACACAATGGAATACTACTCAGCTATTAAAAAATGAATTTATGAAATTCCTAGGCAAATAGATGGACCTGGAGGGTATCATCCTGAGTGAAGTAACCCAATCACAAAGGAACTTGCACAATATGTACTCACTGATAAGTGGATAATAGCCCAGAAACTTAGGATACCCAAGATATAAGATACAACTTGCCAAACGCATGAAATTCAAGAAGAACGAAGACCAAAGTGTGGACACTTTACCCTTTCTTAGAAATGGGAACAAAACACCCATAGAAGGAGTTACAGAGACAAAATTTGGAGCTGTGACGAAAGGATGGACCATCTAGTGACTGCCATATGCAGGGATCCATCCCATAATCAGCTTCCAAATGCTGACACCATTGCATACACTAGCAAGATTTCGCTGAAAGGACCCAGTTATAGCTCTCTCTTGTGAGACTATGCCGGGGCCTAGCAAACACAGAAGTGGATGATCACAGTCAGCTATTGGATGGGTCACACGGCCCCTAATGGAGGAGCTAGAGAAATTACCCAAGGAGCTATAGGGAACTGCAACCCTATAGGTGGAACAACAATATGAACTAACCAGTACCCGGGAGCTCTTGTCTTTAGCTGCATATGTATCAAAAGATGGCCTAGTTGGCCATCACTGCAAAGAGAGGCCCATTGGACTTGCAAACTTTATATGCCCCAGTACAGGGGAACGCCAGGGCCAAAAAGGGGGAGTGGGTGGGTAGGGGATTGGGGGAGTGGGTATGGGGGACCTTTGGGATAGCATTGAAAATGTAAATGAGGAAAATACCTAATTTAAAAAAAAAGAATAAGTGAATGAAAGGAAGGAAAGCGAACCTGAACATTATGCCAGATTTGGCAAGTGTTCCTTTGACATGGATAGGGACATACAACACAAATTAAACCAAACCTTGTGACTTAGTTGATATTCATTAAAACAAAACTAATCAATAAAAAATAATATTATGTTCATTTTTAATATTAAGCTAAATCAAACTTGAGTATGACTTGGGGTAGCGTGGCCCACACATAAGAGCTTTCCTGCTATTCTGGAGTCCTTGGGTTCTGTTCTTGGCATCAACATGGCAGGTCTCGATTTTCTGTTTCTGTAAATACAGGACCAAAGGGTACAATGCCCTCTCTTGACTTCTGTAGCACCAAACACAAGCTGCACATACAAACAGGCAAAAAAAGCTCTTATAAACATAAAAAATAATAAACACGACTTTATGGCTCAAGGAGAAAGGGAACTTCTGAAAATCTATGACAAAATGACTTAAGCAAGAATATTCCACAAATTTTCATCATACTTTGGCATGAATTATGCTACCTTTCTGCTATAAGAAAATACTTGATTTCTCTGATGTGATGATTCTAAGAATATTGCAGACAATTTGTTTCTTGAAGAACAAGAAAAGGAGAAAGGTATAATATCATGAGTTTGAACATAATATACTCTCTAATTAATATTGTGCATGGAGGAGAACTTATGATTCCAATAAGCCATTACTTAAATTCTGTCTTAACTATTAAAATATCTTTAGGTCAAATGTTTCCAAACTACCTTTTACTTAGGAAAATGTGAAGTGGGAGTTTCTGCTTTCTTTGGAGACTCTGTTGTGTCCAGTGATTTTTTTTTCAGGAAACTGCCTTGTGAGAGAATGTTTTGCTGAGAAGAGACATGTAGAGTTTTTCTGGAAGCTGTCTTGGAAAAAGGGCATGTGAGGTTTTGCCAGAGCAGACACTTGAAAGTACACATAATGTTTGGAACATGTATAAATATAACCCAACAGACTGTGGACAACACTGCAGCATTGGTTCAGCTTGCCACCATTGCTGGTCTTCATTGGGCTTTGCCGACACTGGTCTTCACTACCAATGCTGTGGCATTGGTTCATCTTGCCTTCTTCACTGATTGTCATTTGTTGTGATTTTGTAGAGAGAAGTGCACCAAAGTATTTCTCCTGATTTTCTGTTGGCTACTTACTGTTTCCACAGATTGATAAAGCCGTGTGTGTGTGTGTGTGTGTGTGTGTGTGTGTGTGTGTGTGTGTGTGTTAATTGAACTGCCATTGCTGATTCACGGATACTGTTTGTGAGAGCATGGAGCTACTGCTGCTGATTTATGTGAACTGGACTGCTGATATCCTGACAACAAAAATTGGAATTGTCCAAAAGGCCGGTTTCTAAACAGGTCCACATCTTTGTTTGCCCTATTAAGCTTTCCTTTCTACTGTCTCTAGTAATTGGTGGGCTAGAAGGTAGGCTAAAGAGCTTATTAACTTTCGTAAAGTCAGTTTTAAAAATGCTAAGCCTACAAAAATGCATACCATAAAAATTTTCACTTTGTGTAGAAAGAGCAAAGGTGCAGCGTAAATGGAAAAAAAAAGATCCTTTTCAAAATCAACATTGTTATCAGATATTTCTGATATTATACTTTCCCATTGTTTTAAAATTGTTAAAGTAAAATTATAAATTATTCATTTGATTGATAAATTTTTAAACTAAATTTGATAATTATCTTTATTCTTTGATGTTAATATTTCAGAATTGCCGGAGGTATTACCACCTACAACCTCAAACTGTAGTAAAAAGTTAAAGTACATAAAACAGCATCATATTGGCATAAAAACAGGCAAAGCATCTTTGGAAGTATTTTGTCTCATAATGTGCCTTCATGACTTGAATTAGATACATACACACACACATACATATGTATATATGTATGAGCTTTATATGTATATATATATAATGTATATACAGATACATATGTATGTACATATGTAATTTTCTCTCCTTTCCCCCCACAGCTCTTTAGCATATATATCATGGGTTTCAGTTTAGAGTTATTATGGGATTCCAGGGTGAATGTATGAGTGGTTCTCTGCATCTATATCTGCCTCTAGTACCTTTTCTTGGGCTCTTTTACTTTTATTTGTTTTGTTCCTATTCTAATGTGTTAGTTTCTATTTACCTTAGTATAATTTATTTTATTTACTCTTATTCCTTAGATATCTGTTTTCTACTAGGAGAACTAGGTGGATCCGATGTGAGAGGAGTGGCAAAGAACCTTGAAGGAGAGGAAGGGAAGGGAACAGTAATCAGGATATATATGTGAGGAAGCAAAGTATTTTCCTTTCTTCTTATATAATATTTTATTAATTATTTAGAATTTCACAGAATGCACCCTGATCACATTTAGTTCCCAGTCCTGCCAGGCCTGTCCACATCCTTGTATCCTCCCTTCAAAAATATATTTTAAAAAATAAATAAATATATAAAGAAATCATCATAGAGCTTGAAATTCCAAAGAAATATATTATTCGCCAATATATCTCTAGTGAGATAATATTTTCTCTTACTCAGAAAGATATGTTCTATAATTGAAATCATAATATATTTTCAAAATTAAGTCAGTTACTTAAACATATTTGTTGAGCACAGAAAACATGCTGGATCCTTTCCTAAGTATTTAGGATGTTAGATACTCAACACCCTGGAGAAACAGCAGTGAAAATAAAATGTTAGAGCTCACATGAAGCTCACACGGCCTTTCATTTAAAAGGCCCGTCAAGACTTAAAAGTCAGAATTGGCTATTATCCAACAGATATGATGCAGAACATAATTTTATAATCTAGGCCTAATCTTAAGCTTGAAACATCAGCATAATTGTAGAGTATCTAATGAACCTAGCCTAAGCTTTAATTGATTTTCTCAAAATATTCCTTAGTAGATGGGCTCAATGTTTCAAAATTCATAACTACTGAAGATAAATAGAGGAGAAATGTGAACTTCTCCTTGTATCCGATTTTCTATATATTTATGCAAACATACAATTAAGTAACTGTGATATACTGCACTTTAATCTTTAAAGATAAGAACAAGCAAAAGACAGGGTGAAATGAAGTCAGGAAAACAGATCCATACAAATTTCTCAGAAATTAGAATTTCTAAAACCTCTCTTCAAAGTGTTATTTTTACTTAAAAATTATAAAATATTTATTTTCAAATCATGTATATTATCATCGTTTTTGAATTAAAAAGATATGTGGAGGAGCTGGAGGAAGTACCCAGGGAGCTGGGGGGATCTGCAACCCTATAGGTGGAACAACAATATGAACTAACCAGTATCCCCCCAGATCTCGTGTCTCTAGCTGCATATGTATCAGAAGATGGCCTAGTCGGCCATCACCAGAAAGAGAGGCCCATTGGTCATGCAGACTTTATATGCCTCAGTACGGGGGAATGCCAGGGTCAAGAGGTGGAGTGGGTGGGTGGGGGAGTGGGTATGGGAGGGTGTGGGACTTTTGGGATAGCATTGGAAATGTAAATGAAATAAATACCCAATAATAAAAAAATAAAATAAATTTATTATATATTAAAAAAAGATATGTAGATGTGCAATATATCTATTTAAGTGCCTATCTAGATTCATGTTTAATTGTATATGCATTTAATTAGTGAATATCACTAAAACAATAAACATTTAGGTAAGTTTAAATTGACAGTAAGAATTTGGAGCCAATTCCAAGTTAGCTTAGAGTGAATAATTTTCTCCTTTTATAGGATTGTAAGAAAATTCATTTTATAATATTGATGTAATTGGCTGGGTTTGGTGTATCAGTGGTTGATTATCAAAAATAAATTTTAATGGTTGATATAATGGCAGGTTTATTATCACAAACATCAGGAAGATCAGAATTTCAAAGCATGCCTTGGCTGCATAAAGAGTTTAACTCCTTCCAGAGCTGTAAGAAACCCTACCTTTGCCACTGGAGATCATGTTGATATATGTGGCCTGTGCTACTACCCGAGGCAAGACCATGTTGATATCTGTGGTCCATGCTGCTACTGAGAGACATGTTGATCTTTATGGGCCATGTGGATTCCATCTGTGGCCCATATTACCATTGAAAGCCATGGGGATGTTCATGTTCAGGTGCTGCCACCTGAATCCATACTGATGTCCATGGCCTTGCAATAGCTAAAGACCATGTAGAAGTCCATGCTCCATGGTCCATGCTGCTGCTGACAATAAAGGGCAAGGAAGTTTCTTCTGTAGTGGTATTGATGACTGTAGATTCACCAGTAAGAACAAATTATGTAGAAGGCTTCAGTGACATGTTTCGCCAAAGCCTAACTCACCAATAGGAAATAGTTTGGCCAGAAAGCCATTGGTGGGAACTCTTTAAAAATTGTGATGCAGAAGTGTAGATTTTCAAAGTTGATGGCTTCAGGCTTGGGTAAAGGAGAGGACTCAATATTCTTTATGGCTGCCTGCTCACTAAGAGTTTAGCCATATTACAATGAGTAATACTCAACACCAATTGTATTTGTTTTTTTGTTTTTCTTCTTCTTTATTTGGTTTGTTTGTGTGTGTGTATGTTTGTTTTAGAGGTGTTCTCAATGGAAGGGACTGTCACAGACCTGGGAGGACTGTGAAATCAACGTGATCGGGGTACATTATGTGAAATTTCCAAATAATCAATAAAAATATTATCTTAAAAAAGGCTAAAACAAACAGCAGCAAAGACTGATGTAATTGTACTTACTACTTTAGTTCAGAATTTCAACTTAGAGAATTGTTGGCTCCATTTGTTCCCAAATATCTTATTTGAACAATAATATATAGGTCATAAAATTGAATACAAGAGGAAGTGAGGTGATTCAGATATGGACACCACATAGACAAAACATAAACACAACTCCTTATTTCAAAGAGAACCCCCACTGCTCCCAATCAATTTTACAGCTGCACAATCATTTCACTTTATGAATGTCTGCTGAGCCTATTAGTCTACAAACTCAAACCTGGATATATTTGATAGTACAGGCCAAACAATGAGGGTTACTGTGATTATATAAATTGTAATTTAATATGTACCTGGATATGTCAATCTTTTATTTTACATTTACAATATAAGATATAATTTCTAGTCTGAAACTCACACAAGTTCTTAATTAACTTCAGGTAATTTCTTTAATTTGTTAAGACTTTTAAAATCCATTCACACAAATTAACTCTAAACTAGAAGCCTCAAAATTCATTTACTTCCTGTGATGGTTTGTATATTCTTGCACCAGGCAGTGGCACCATTTGGAAGCGTGGTCTTGTTGGAATAGGTGTGACCTGGTTGGAGTAGGTGTGTCACTGTGGGTTTGGGCTTAAGATCCTCACCCTAATTGCCTGGAAGTCAGTCTTCCACTAGCAGCCTTTGGATGAAGACATAGAACTCTCAACTCTGCCTGCGCCATGCCTTCCTGGATACTGCCATGCTCCCACCTTGATGATAATGGACTGAACCTCTGAACCTGTAAGCCAGCCCCAATTAAATGTTATTTCTTATAAGACTTGCCTTGGTCATGGTGTCTGTTCACAGTAGTAAAACCCTAGGTAAGACACTTCCTCATAGTATAAAACTTCTTCCTAGCCATCGTAAAAGAGAAGAAATGGAAACAACATGCAAAGGTAGTGAGAATGCTCCAAGACACAGAAAGACAGACAGATACAGAAATAAATGGGAACCTTTATTGTTAATACAGATTTTAAAAGATATCTTCCTCATTTTGATTTATTTTCATAAAAACCTAAAGAAAATGGACCAAGCTAAAATATACAGTGCAATGGAAACCTGCTTGGATAACATAGAAATAAGTTACTCAGAAATGATTTCTTTTTACATTATATATTCAATAATATATTGTAAAAGTAAAGGGATTATTAGTTTACATTATATTTATATCTATAAATATAATCAAAAAACATATAAAATCAAAATTAGATATATAATAAAACATATAAAATAATCATATGTATGTGTATACACACACACACACACACACACACACATATATATATATATATATATATATATATATATATGTAAAATCAAAAACAGTGAAAAAAGAGAGGACATGAGATTGAAAGAGAACAAAGTGGGGAGTGTATGAGAAAGTTTGAATGGAGGATAGGGAAGAGTAAATTGTGTATTCATATTATAATCTCAAAAAATAAAGAATAGAAGTGCCAAATAATGCATGAAAAAACAGCTTTGCAAATTTAACACATTTTATTAATACATTAGACTTAGCTGTCTCTTATTATTTGCTCCACCCTGATTTTTTTCTAGCATTTTTCTAACACATGTTCTTGAGTGGCAGTGTTCTGGCTCTACAGAATGAAAAATAATTGATGTAAGAGCATCAGAGAAGGCTCCCCAGCCTGTACCTGGGATCCTTCTGGGAAGGTGTCTGTGAGAGCTGCCCTGCTTTATCAAACAGCATGATGGAAGGGCAAGTGGGCACATGCCAGTCATGGAAATCAATGTGGGATCCCAAGAACTAGCCTGCTCATGCCCACACACAGAAAGAGAGCTCTCTCTACATAGCAAAGCTTCAGTCCTGAAAAGACAAGCCCAGTTCTGATAAAAATCCATCAAGAGGGCCATGACCTAATCAGCTACCTGAAGGACCCACTCTTTACTATTGTTCCTGTATCTCTTAAATTTCAATTTGAATTTTGGAGAAAATACTCAAATCATAGAGGGTAGAAAACGTACACTTTGCTACTGACAGATACAATTAGTAAGCTGGGTGGGATATATTTCTTTTTTTTTTTAGTCAGATATTTTCTTTATTTATATTTCAAACGTTATTCCCTTTCCTAGTTTCCCCTCCAAAAATCCCCAATCCCTTCTCCCCTGCCCCTGCTCACCAACCCACCCACTCCCACTTCCTGGCCCTGGCATTCCCCTATACTGGGGACATTCACAAGACAAGGGCCTCTCCTCCCATTGATGACTGACTAGGCCATCCTCTGCTACAGATACAGCTAGAGCCATGAGTCCCACCATGTGTTTTCTTTGTTTGGTGGTTTAGTTCCAGGGAGCTCTGGAGATACTGGTTAGTTCATATTTTTGTTTCTCCTATGGGGCTGCAAACCCCTTCAGCTCCTTGGATATTTTCTCTGTCCAATGGATGACCTTCAGCATCCACTTCTGTATTTGCCAGGCACTGGCAGCAGTTCCTCTCAGGAGACAGTTATATCAGGCTCGTGTCAGAAACCTCTTGTTGGCATCTACAATAGTTTCTGGGTTTGGTGGTTGTTTATGGGATGGATCCTCAAGTGGGCAGTCTCTGGATGGCCATTTGTTCAGTGTCTGCTTCACATTTTGTCTCTGTAACTCCTTTTATGGTTATTTTGTTCCCCCTTCTAAGAAGGACGGAAGTATCCACACTTTGGTCTTCCTTCTTGAGTTTCATATATTTTGCAAATTTTATCCTGGGTATTCCGAGTTTCTGGGCTAATATCCACTTATTAGTGAGTGAATATCATGTGTGTTCTTTTGCAAATGGGTTACCTCACTTAGGATGATATTTTTATATTCCATCCATTTGCTTAGGAATTTCATTAATTCCTTTTCTTTTAATAGCTGAGTAGTACTCCATTGTGTAATTGTACCACATTTTCTGTATCCATTCCCCTTTTGACAGACATCCGGGTTCTTTCCAGCTTCTGGCTATTATAAATAAGGCTGCTATGAACATACTGGAGCATGTATTCTTATTACATGTTGGAGCATCTTCTAAGATCAAAAACTCAGGATATATTTCTATAGAAGTTGCTAACCTCTATAATATCAAGAGATACATAATGTTTTCTTATCTGCTTAGGCATGCATTATTTGTATGTATGTTACAACTACTAAAGATTTAAAATATGTCTACTTTCTAATTTAATTATAAGAATTATTTTTAAATCATTGTTGATTACAAGTTTCCCTGAGAAATATGCAATAACAGAATTCATGATAAATATTGCCTTATAATTTTATATTTATGAATAGACTAAAACATAGGTATATTCTAAGCTAGAGAAGTACTCTTCAGGGCATTTAGTATTTCCTCACAACAACTGTAAAAAAAAATAGACAAAGTCCACAAAGAAAACATAATGATAAATATTTGGAAATAATACCAATTGTATATCAAAAATAAAGCAAAAGTAAAATAAATATTACTTTTTCTTTAACTTCTCAAATTCCAAAGTTGTATATGAGGTGGTGTTTGCATGGTAAATGGACAGTGCTGCAGTTATTTTAGTTGCTGGTCTAGCTGCTTCAATAATATGTTCTGGTCATACATACAAATGTTAAACTATAATAATACTCAAAATTGTTGGTTTAGGCTATTTCAACGGAAATCGTAATCTGTTCTAATACTTCTCCAGTATCCACACTTCAGCATATAATACATGTTCCCTATGCTATTCTTTCTCATTTTGAGTATTTGTACGTGAACACCCACTGAGAAATTTTCACAATATTCCCAGAAGAGAAATAATTGTTAAATAAAACATGTACCAACGAAACAGAAGTCAACTTATTACCATTTTGGGTGTCATAAAAGAACCCTTTCCTGAGAATAAATAAGTCACAAAAAATGATAGTGGATAAGAGATTCAGATCATGGCTCAATCATATTAAAGAGTTAATAAAATAACGTGGTAGAACAATGTATCTTATAAAAACCATATCACATATGTATTAATGTGCAGAAAAAGGAGAAGTATAATAGTATATTCTAAACAGAATGGCATTTGCACTGCTTTTTAAATGATACACTTTACAGAACTGAGAGAAACATACTAGACTTATATCTGATGAACAGTTTACTGTTCTTATGAGCTACAAGCTTGAAAGTCTTAGGTATTTTTCTTGAGACTTCGACAATGCATATAAATAGGTTCTTGTGCAATAAAAACAGAGAATCACTTTTATTCAAAGTTAAAAGATAATAATAATAATAATAATAATAATAATAATAATAATAATGTAAAACTACTTTCTCTACAATTATTAAAGCGGTGTGTAGCTAATTCCAAGGTAAGAATTGTGTCTACAGATTATGTTTAAACTAATTACATATAAACTACTTACAAAGAACACAATCTTGACAGACTTTGGCAGATTTATAAAAGTTATTAGAGAATTTTGATTGTTACTTATTTTTATTGTGAAAGCCATAGAGAGAATATTCTAATTTAGGAACCATAAATCACAATCTCAAGTCACTCACTTGCTATAATATGACTCTTGGCAAGTAGTGATGTCTCATTAATTTCTAATTATTCACCAAGAGAATCCTCTTCAGTTTGCTTACAAATTAGGACCTAGTTAATCCTCAGAGTAATTTCAAATTAATGCATTCTTTTATTAGAATTGTTTAGTCAGATAAAGATATTAAAAAGAGAATTATCTTAAGACAAAGAGGAATATATATCACATAGCTTTTAATTTCACAGAAAATATTTTAGATACATTTGTAAAATATTTAACAAATATAAAATATATATATAGAGAGATTTGAAGCAGAAAGAACAGTAGGCTACAGAAGAAAAATCATGTCCTCCCAGTAAATCTTAGTAATCATAAGGAATGTGGTCATGGTATTATTGTTTAACTATTAATCCTGTAATTATGTCTTCCTTCCATAAAGCCTTATTGAATGGAAGCAAGAACATACCAGAGGATGGCCTTGTTAGACATCATTGGAAGAAGAGACCCTTGGTCCTGAGAAGGCTTGATGACCTAGTGTAGGGAAATGCCAGGACAGGGAAGTGGGAGTGGGTGGGGTGGTGACCAGGGAGAGGGGGGATGGGATAGGGGGTTTTCAGAGGTGTACCCAGGAAAGGGGATAACATTTGAAATGTAAATAAAGAAAATATCTAATAAAATAAAAATAAAAAGAAAGAAAGAAAATGCAGGAATACCAGAAGGAACTAAAGAAGGAAAAGTGGGAATTTGAATGTGGGGAGGGCACACAGAGTAGGACATCTGAATACAGTTTAGACTGGTAATATACAAAATGTAAGTCTATGACGTAAGGATGAACTGTCTTCACAAACACTGGCACAGGTGTGATCACACACATCTGCGCACACCCAGGCACAGTATCATCAATTAAAAGACAGAAGCAATGGAGGTGTAGCTAGGGAGACCCTGTACCCAAGCTTAGGATAATGCCTTCTGCTCTGGGAATTGCTGCTCTGAGACTTAGTATAGTTCACTAATCTGGAAAAATATGAAGGAAAAGTGGCTTCTAATGCAGAAGTAATTAAGTTAGGGCTTCCTCAACTCTGTGCAATGCAGTTCAGCTTAGTAATAACAACATACTTTCCTCTTCTTGCGGAGCATCAGACCCTGGAATGACCTCAATGCAAAGACTGTGGTAAAGGCTTCTCTTCATGGCCCATACCTTAGTAGGAAGTCAGTACTTTACAGAGAAAGTCTTCTTTCTATTTAATTGCTATAGTCTGTGAAATTTGAAGTTTTGGGTTGTGAAAGAAAATCAAACATGATTACAAGAAAAAAATACATCCATTTTTGTTACTAATAGTTCTTTACTTTGTCTTCTCCAATATACCTTAATATGTACCACTTGAAATCAACTTGTGAGGTCAAATCTACTAAACTACAGTAGCTATTTTAATTCCATCTTTCTGAAGATATATTACATGCCTTGAATTGAAAGAATTGAGAGATTTATATTAAAGTCTCAAAGGAAATCCTTGGACTATATAAAAGAAAAGGTCAGAACACATTCATAAAATAACCATTAAATGATTATCATGTGTAATTCATTAGGATATCTATCTAGGGCAAGAAGAAAATTAAAGTATCATAAAATGAGAATAAATCTGTAGCCTATTTTTAGTAAGCTCTCTTGCTACATTGAAATGTTTGCAACTACTTCATGTCCTGAATTCTTTCAAAAGCAATGTCTCTCCATCTCTTCATGTGTACTACACAGTGCCAGAATTCTTGAAATGTAAAAAATACAATTGATTAATGAAATGTTCAAAGAAAAACATCTGTCAAATTACAGACTATAGCATCAATTTGATATTATCTCATTATCATTAGATAACTTAAGGAAACCACATTTAAATATTTAACTTAATATAAAATATGAGAAAGTAACCATTATCTTTGTTTTGTCCAAGCTTTGAAATTAATAACATGGTAGATTTTACAGTTCATCTGTGAATTTTTTACATTGTCTGAGATAGTATTGAATGCCATAGTTTTCATTCCCTTCCTGGGATTTGTCACTTATCCTCTCCAAGACATATAGATAAATACAAAGAAATTTTATACCAGATGGTATTCTTCATGAAAAGCATATTATGGAATGGCAAAATAATCTCTTCTTGAATTAACTGAGAGAGTAATTAAACTAGTTCTGATTGTTCTCAACCATTCCTGTTCTATACTTATAAAACTATATCACTTAAAGATAGCATTTTTGTTACCTTCTATTTACTATGTACAAATCAATTTTTAAAAAACTATTCAGTTCTTCAACTACATTTTAAAAAGATACATAATCTTAAATACAATTACATCCCATGTCTTGAGGAAACTAACCCAAACTATTATTTATTATGAATAAAATTTGAGTGTTATGGACATGGCTCAGGAGTTAGAGTCACATACTTCTCTTTCAGAGTTCACAATTTTGTTTCCTACAGCTATGTCAGGCATATCAAATTCACATGTGGCTCTAGACCCAGTATATCTGAGGCCATTTTCTGGCTTCTTGGGGACCTAAATGCGTATTTGCAAACATATAGACAGATCAATATGCATACATATAATACAAGATAAAGTATTTTTTAAAAAGATAGAGCCTAAAAATCTACTGAAGTTACATATTTTTCTGACTATGACTAAATTCAATAAAATCTGTTTAAAAAAAAACACATGAAGATTAAGGCAGACTGTGGAGTGGCAGGCAGGTTGTAACTACACTTCAAGGTACACTTTATACTGTCTACATGAATGGCAAAAACCTTTGCAGTTGGAGCTGGGGAAGTGAATCAGCACTTGCTATACAGGAACAAGGGACTGAGTCTGAATCACATTTAAAAACCTGAGCATACTCTTTAGAAAGGCTAGAAACAGGAAGCAACCTAGGTATCCATCAACAGAAGAATGGAGAAATGGGATACATTTGCACAATGAAATGTTAGCCAATTTTGTTAAAAAGGTGAAATGCAAATAAAACCAGAGACACTGAAACTTATAGAGGAGAAAGTGGGGAAAAGCCTCAAAGATATGGGCATAGGGGAAAAATTCCTGAATAGAACAGCAATGGCTTGCGCTGTAAGATCGAGAATTGACAAATGGGACCTCATGAAACTGCAAAGCTTCTGAAAGGCAAAAGATACCGTCAATAAGACAAAAAGACCACCAACAGATTGGGAAAGGATCTTTACCTATCCTAAATCAGGTAGGGGATTAATATCCAATATATATAAAGAACTCAAGTAGGTGGACTGCAGAAAATCAAATAACCCCATTAAAAATGGGGCTCAGAACTGAAAAAGAATTCTCACCTGAGGAATACCGAATGGCAGAGAAGCACCTGAAAAAATGTTCAACATCCTTAATCATCAGGGAAATGCAAATCAAAACAACCCTGAGATTCCACCTCACACCAGTCAGAATGGCTAAGATCAAAAATTCAGGTGACAGCAGATGCTGGCGAGGATGTGGAGAAAGAGGAACACTCCTCCATTGTTGGTGGGATTGCAAGCTTTTACAACCACTCTGGAAATCAGTCTGGCAGTTCCTCAGAAAATTGGACATAGTACTACCGGAGGATTTAACAATACCTCTCCTGGGCATATATCCAGAAGATGTCCCAACCGGTAAGAAGGACACATGCTCCACTATGTTCATAGCAGCCTTATTTATAATAGCCAGAAGCTGGAAAGAACCCAGATGTCCCTCAACAGAGGAATGGATACAGAAAATGTGGTACATTTACACAATGGAATACTACTCAGCTATTAAAAAGAATGAATTTACGAAATTCCTAGGCAAATGGATGGACCTGGAGGGCATCATCCTGAGTGAGGTAACCCAATCACAAAAGAACTCAAATGAAATGTACTCACTGATACGTGGATATTAGGCCAGAAACTTAGTATAGCGAGATATAAGGTACAAGATGCAAAACACATGAAACTGAAGAAGAACGAAGACCAAAGTGTGGACACTTTCCATGATGACACCATTGCATACACTAGCAAGCCTTTGTTGCAAGGACCATGATATAGCTGTCTCTTGTGAGACTAGGCCGGGGCCTAGCAAACACAGAAGTGGATGCTCACAGTCAACTATTGGATGGATCACGAGGCCCCCAATGGAGGAGCTAGAGAAAGTACCCAAGGAGCTAAAGAGATCTGCAACCCTATAGGTGGAACAACATTATGAACTAACCAGTACCCCGGAGCTCTTGACTCTAGCTGCATATGTATCAAAAGATGGCCTAGTCGGACATCACTGGAAAGAGAGGCCCATTGGTCAGGCAAACTTTATATGCCCTAGTACAGGGGAACGCCAGGGCCAAAAAATGGGAATGGGTGGGTAGGGGAGTGGGGGGGTTGTGGGGGACTTTTGGGATAGCATTAGAAATGTAATTTAGGAAAATATGTAATAAAAAAGGTGAAATTCATAAATAAATGAGTCAAACTAAAATAATCTTCTTGAATTAAGTAACTCTGACTCAGAAAAATGAATATGATATAGATTTGTTTGTATATGAAAGTTAACTCTTAAGTCATTGATAAGGAAGCTACAATTTTTATTAAACGAAGGTTAGATAGAAAATAAGGAATAAGAGGAAGGGGGAAAATTGCCCTAATAAGGGGAAATAGAAGAGTTAGAATTCCACAAGGAGGTGGGGACTAGTATGAGAGGATCAAACATAGGAGAGTGAGAACACATGGGTGATGGAGAGAATACAGGGAGAGACAGCTATTTGAAGAGTAATATGGAAACTTAATACAGTAGAACCTTCCTAATATACTTACATATATGCAGACAGTAGAAATGAAATCGCCAAATAATCTGCCCAAATGCACACGTCTCATTACAAACTGAAGTTTCCTGTACTGAGATTGGGTGACATAGAATCAAGTTTTGGCTAAAGGGGTCTTATGGGAAAACCCAAATCACCTAGGCTACTGCCAAAGCTATTGGTAGCTTTCCACAAACTGATAGCAAGGCCCTATTTCTGAAGACAATGCTTACACAAGTCATTGAACATGGAGAAGCTGAGCTGGTGCCTAGCTAGCACCTTCACCACTACAGACTACTCTCCATACACTAGACAATACTGTCCACTCTACCATAGGAGAAAGGCAAGCTGCAAACCAGCTAGAAACTTTCCAATCTATAATAGTTGTCTGCCTACAAAATACTCTGGTGCCATAGTCACACAAAGCCTGTGGGAATAACCAATCAATATCTGATTGTATTTATCAATCAAGGCCTACTCCATGAGATGGAAGTCTTACCCAGTGTTTCTTGGGTTGTCAAAAACCTAAACATACCTAGGTCAGGGACATAGTGGAAAACCAAACACTACTGTTCTGCTGAAGGAAAATGGAAATGCTTCCTAATGACATCCTGCTATAATCATACATCAGTACTTGCTCAGACATCATCACAGAAGGGTGCTTTGGCAGTATATGGGAATGTATACAGAGACACACAGCCAGAGAATATGCAAAGAATGAGAGACCTTGGAACACTTTGCCCTTAAAAAGATCTGTCCATCAAATCCCTCCTTAAGATATTCATGCCCCTTGTTACCTGTAGCATAGGTTGAACTGTCTGTGGCAGTACTAGAGAGTATGCCCTGATAGTTCGGGTGTGAAGAGACAGCAGGCTGACAGCCTCAGCTACCACCCAGCCCCAGATCTAGTGGTTTGACTTGGCTAACCTCAAAATATACCTCATCTACTCACTATTGGGGCTTGTGAAGTGGCTAGTTAGTTCTGTAGACCCAAAGCTGTAGCATCTCTAGGACATTTTCTTTATCTATTCTTCAGTTGAAGAACATCTAATTTTTTTTAAGTTTCTGGATATTACAAAGAAAGCTGCAATGGACTTGTTTAGCAAGTGTCCTTGTGGTATGGTGGTGCCTCCTAAGAGCAGGAGCCTTGTTTGCCTGTCTTTGGGAATTTTTGCTGCGAGTGGGCTACCTCAATAGGACAAGATGTGCCTACTCTTACAACAACTTGTTTGCTACCCATGGGATGCCTTCCCTTTTCTGAAGAGAAGCCAGGACAGGATGAGTGAGTGGGTAGAGGAAGGAGAAGTGAGACATAGGGAGGAGAGGGGAGGAGTGGAGCAGAAAATGAGGTCAGGATGTAATGTTAATTAATTAGTTAATTAATTAAAAACAAGAAAAAATTAGTTTACTCCTAAGGAGTATCATTGGAAAAACAAACTACTCCATTGGAAAAACAAACTTCCCCTAGGTATAGCCTCTATGCTCTATAGTAAATGAAAAACAAAAAACAAACTCTGTAGCATCTTTGAAAGATCTATGTCTCATAATGTTATGGCAAAACTTATGTTTAAACTAACAAGTCCCTCAGTTTTGTTCTGTGGGATTTCTGTGTATGCAAATAGTGTGTCTCTGTGTGTATATTTATTTCTTGAATTTTCTCTTTTGGCTCTTTTTTCTTGTTGGGTTGTTTTATCATAATCTGATTTGTTTGTTACAGTTTTATCTTATTGTATTTTATTTTACCATCATTCTTTAGATGCCTGATTGTTTTCTAAAGAGAGAAAGGAACGGTATGGATCTAGATGGGAATGGATAGAAGAAGACCTGGGTGGATTATGTACAGGGGAAACAGTGATCATAGTATCTTGTACAACAAAATCTATTTTCAATTTAAAATAATTTTAAAGAAACACATATACGATAAAATATAAAGCCAAGATTGTCCATAAGCACGTGTAACTCCATCCCTGTTGGGGCTGGAGACTAGGCAACTACAAGGGTTTTCTGGTCTCCAGATTAGAGCCAGATTCAGTTAGCGAACCTGTTTCAGAAGCATAAGGTAGATAATAATATAGAAATCTGCCGTTTCTCTCACTTATGCATGCACATGTACCCCCCACATACTCATACACAGGTATACATTTTTAGTACACACATATGTGTAAAGAAACATAAACATTAATTTGCTAATTAATATAAAAAAGAAACATGTGAATGGTAGATGAGATTAGCCAAAGGGACAAAAAAATTGTTTAATGATTTTGTTTTGGGTTAAATTCTCAGTATGTAGTCCAGGTCTACTGAAATTTCATGTAATCAACATTTTTGGGGTGAGAATAAGATATTTTATAAAGCTAAAACAGTTCTGGGTTAGCTATGAAATATACAGACCAGCATTGAAGTTGCAAATGCTATTTACCCTGTCAAGATTGAGAGTGTCTTTCAGTTGTCTGTCTGAGCCATTCAATAAAATTAGAACAACTTGCATTTCTGTGATGACTCGTCATTGGAAAAAAAAAAAGCTATCTCCTATTATTGGAATTTTTATAAAGAAAATGACTTAAAGAGACCTACTTCTGAAGAAACACCTGACTTATAGTTTTTACATTATATTTTTTTGAATGTTTTAATCAATTGTTCTGAAGATAAACATCAACTATTGCCTATCTCAGGATAGTTGCAGCCTACTCATAACCAAGTTTTAAGATCACAAGTCCTGGGGAAATAATTTAAAAGGCATATTTGTGAATACAGAAGGAAGGTTCTCAAACAAAAATGCATTTTCTTATTTTTTATCATACTTTAACATTCCATTTATTTTTTTTTCCACTAAGCCCAACCCCCAACTGCCTGCTGCATGCTGGAGATAGGGTACTCAGTGTCAGACAGAAGCTCTGCACTGTCAGGAGTCTTCCGTGGTCCAGACTTCATGCATAGCCCTTGATATGCACACATTCCATCTAAAAACCTATTCTGTGAGGGAAAGCTATTGTGAACATCTGGAAATTTCTAGGAATTTCACGTTTATTCATATTTAATATGTACAGGATCCATGTTGGTTAACTGTGGTGACTTTTATTTTAAGTAAGAGAAAAAGTAGCCCGAGAAGAGAAGCTGCTCACCAAATAGCACCTTGCTTCTAAGAATCTCCTTCAGTTATGGCTATTCCTTCTTATTGCCGCCACCACCTCCTCCTCCTAACATGCCCATCCTGATAGTCTCACAGACACGTGAACTTTGCAGGAATTAACACCAAAGGGACAAAGAGGGAGAGTGACAAGAAAACTGACACAATTTGAAAATTGTTCAACTCTCCCTTTCTGTCTAGTGTATCCCTTCCATAACATTCCCCACTTGCTCGCACACACACACACACACACACACACACACACACACACACACACACACAGATACACACACACACAAGTAGGATTGACAGTACTGGATTTCCTTTCAATATCCTTAAGTGGATATACATAAAGGGTGTATTATGCAAATTGTGCTTAATTTGTGTGCCTGTCCTTAAATTTATACTCATGGGAGTTTAATTACATTCTGTGGAGGAAACCTAACATCTAAGAAAAGATGTTAAAATATAGTAATTCATTTGTAAGAATTGCAGTGGCCAGAGAGCACTGATAGAAAAGGCAGAAATATGAAACAACTGTCAAGTTAAAGAGACAGATGTTCCACAAATGAAACTAAAATTCTTGCAGGCCTCAGTGCCATTTTTTTTTACTTTTATTATAATTATTTTTTCTTATGCATTCTGACAGGCTAACAAGAACCAGAGGCAGAAATGAAGTGAAGTTATCCAACAACCTCACTCCCTAATGGCACAATTTTCACTTGACTGACAACTAAGAATTTAAATATAGCAAAAGCTTGGAGCAGCTAGAAAAGGGGTAGGCACCTTTAGCAGAAGTCAGTCAGCTGGGCAAGGTCCACATTGGACTGGGTACGCCTGTTAAAAATGGGCATTGCTTGACTAAATGAGAGTCAGTGAAGGGTGCAGCTCTGAGTTTATTGGGATAAACTTCAAAGAAGCTTTTATTTCTTCCACTTAAAAGATATGACATAATTGTGGCCTTATCAATGACACCAAGTAACATGAATTAAAACAAATATGAAAATGAATTAACACATAATAGCAGCATCAGTAGAGACCCGTTCCATGGCATCTAGATGCAAAGCCATCCTCCTGTAGGATAACTGAGATACCTATAAATACACTCCAAGCTATCATCGGCATTTATATGTCATATTTTATTCAAGAAAGCTGAAAGTTTAAAGATATAAAGTATACTTTCCCAAGTTGCCACAGCATCTAATACCATAAATAAGAAAAGACAATTTATACATTACTCTTCTTTCCTGCCTCACATCCCTACTGCATTTCCCTTCTGTCTGATAACACTAAACTTCAGGTCACTTCCTTGTTTGGTCCTACCTGAAGTCCTGTTTCTGACTTTTTATAAGTATTGTGAAAGAAACTCAGTGAACTCTATAATTTCCAGGGACTCCTAGGACCTTGTTTTTGCATCTAGTGATGAAACTAATCTTATATAATTATTTATATTTTTAGCTTTTTCTTTTCTAATGTTTGTGATGCTAATTCTACCACACACAAACACAAAATAAAGTTTTCTTGTGTGCTCTTAGTATGTTTCAGTTTTTATGTGGATATTCAAATGGGTAAATCTCACTAGCACTCTATTGAAAAATGGTAACAAATAAAATTTCCTATATTCAAAATAGTTCAAAATTTCAAATTTCAAATTGATAGTATTGCGCTGAGTTTATGTTTCAAAGATGTTAACAGTAAGTTGTTATTAAGCTCTAAAACTTGGAATCACACCTATTTAGAAATGATTTCCAAGTTTTTGTTGTACTCCACCATCACCTCCAATCTCCCTCTGGCTTCTGGTGTTTCTCTTCTGCTTTCCTTTGCTCCTTATTTTGCTATTCTAAGCTTATTTTTCTATTTTTCTGTTTATAGTTCTAGTCTAATATATATGTGTATATATATATATATATATATATATGTGTGTGTGTGTGTGTGTGTGTGTGTGTGTATGTGTGTGTGTACACATATATATTTACCATTTGCCAATTCAATTAATTAATTGATGTATATTAAATATTCACTGTAAATAAGAAAAACACACTGTAAGTAAATAAATCAAAATAATTAATCAGTGAGCACTCACTATTACATGAGTGGACCAGACAATGATATTAAGTGGCAAGGAATCACTGTCATTTTCATGTATTCTAGTAAATAATTGACAACACAATGAGTGTTTAATTCCCATTGAGTTTAAAGCTGTCAGAAATACTTATCATGAGTTCTAAACAAAGAAAGGGAGTCGTACTCTGATGAGAGTAAGTAGACACAGGAAATTACCTAACTTCAGGCCAGAGAACTTGTTAAAAGATTCTGATCTTTGCCACTTTAGCAATGACATGATAAACATTTCTAATCCTAAAATTATTCCTAAGTAGGTCTTCTTTCAGTGTATCAGTGTTGCTTTATAGCATATCCATTCACCATAGCATGATTTAATTTATTGATAGCCTTTGAGCAAAACAAGATTCCCAGGTTGGTTGGATTACTTAGAAAATACTGTTACATTCTCACTTAACCTAGAAAACCGTCAAATCTGCTTTGAGCTATGTGCAATGCTCAGTTTCTTCCAACTGTGAGCATTTATTTCTTGAAGCATTTAGTTGTGCTTGTTACTGCTTTCCAAATGAATACTGTAAAGAATATGCATGGATTGTTTGAAATATATTCCCAAAATAAACTGCAATAAATATTTTGAAGTATAGAATAAAGTTGACCTTAAACAAAAGCTCACGCTATATTCTAAAGTCATTATTATTAAGATACTATTTTTGAATTTCTGTAATGATTTAGTCTCAAAACTTAAAATTCAATTAAGGCACAGTTAAAATGAGCAATGAAATTCAGTAACTTATTGAAAAACATATTATATAAACTTGAATGCAAATTTCCAATAAATAGGTAGATAAGAAAAATATTATAAAGTATTTTTAGAAGCTACTGATGAGGGAAAGTCTTGTAAATGAACTTTTTCATTCAACTCAGAATCAATGAGGATATAGAAATTTTTCTTTCCTTTCACCCTCACAAATAACAAGATTGAGAGTTAAAACAATTATTCAATAGACTTTGTTACATTAAATTCTACTCAAACCTAAAATCCCATGGAAGAAGATGATCATGAATAATAGATACACATTATGAGCCTATTACTTAATGGAATTATGTAATGATTCCAATGGTACCTTTGAGAAAATGTATATTCTTTCACACCATATTTCTTACAGACAGTATTCTGGCTTCAGGTTTGTAGAGGGATTTTAATCTAGCAACATGGCTGCTCTGGCAAGGGATTATATTCAAAGATATGATCTGGCCAGTATGCAGACATTCCCTGTATTACAGTATGACCTGCCTATAATGCAGACACACCCTTAGTAGACACCATTAATCCCTTTGGCTGAAATACAGGCATACCCTTATTATACACTTTTAATCCCTTACAATAAAGGTAAGATTAGTTTGTAGAATGAAGCAACCATGTTTGAAAGTGTCATCAAATTTGACAGGCATATAGAGTGAAAAACCAGAGAAAGATTGGCAGAGTGAGTCAGAGATAGATTGTAGCCAACTCTCAGGAGAAAAAGGAAGAAAGAGAGGCAACTTAAGAGGGGCAATTTAAGAAAGCAATTCAGAGAGCTGGTGGGGAGGAGGCAGTGGTTGCAGAGAAGACAGAATGAACAAAAAATGAAAAGGAGCCAGAATTATAAAAGATTTCCAGAGTTAATTTGAGATAAAGCAGAGAAATTCAGTCAGTAGCAAAGAGAAGTCAGTTTGAATCAATCAGCTTGGAGAGGAGTTTGGACTAGAACAATTGAGTTGAAACAGCCAGTCAGAGTTCAGAAACATCTAGAGAGTGTCAGGAGTAAGCCTCTGAGATGACAATTACATCTGCCATATAAAAGTTACATTTATATACGTTATTACCTTATTACCTATTGGCCCACAAACTAGCAATTCTAAAATCCAACCTACTTTAGCAGGCAAAAGATTAGGCAAGTCCAATATGTCTCTTATTCTTTCTTAATGACTCTCTAGCACCAAATCGCATACCTTTAAAAGGCTTACTTCTTCAGGTTGCTTACCTTATGTGGTCATGACATTTTTCAAAAAGCTTCTAGAATACATTTCTCCAAGTTGATGCACAGTTTATAAATCTTTCAAGCCAAATTTTTATCTGTGTGTGTGTGTGTGTGTGTGTGTGTGTGTGTGTGTGTATGTGTGTGTGTGTGCACATGCGTGTATGTGGGTTTACCCTTAATGTGTGTGTCTGAGTAGAGTTTGTTCCTTAACAGCAGTGTCTTAGAGCCACACAGCTTTTGGAATCTGGCTTTCCAGGCATTGCCAACATGGGTTCCCTTTCATGGTTTGGGACTCAAATGAAACCAGTCTTTCATTTGGCATTTTCTCAAGTTCTGAACCACCATTGTCCCTGTACATTTTGCAGGCAGGACAAGCTATGGGTTATAGGTTTTGTGGTTAGATTGGTGTTCCAGGCCTACCACGAGGAGCCTAGACTGGTTATAAAAAGGGTATCCTCCACTACTAGGAGTCCTCACTATGTTCACCTTGTCTACCTATACCAGTTGTATCACCCAGTATTGCCCCCCTACATTCATCCCTTCTCAATCTTTTCCCTTCTATTCACATTTGCACCCTCCCCAAGTCCTCCCACAAAATCTATTCTGCTTCATCTTCTCAGGTAGATCCAAGTCTCTCCTCTATATATCTTCTATAAAGGGAAGAGCAGTAGATTCGCGGGAGAGGAGAAATCAGAACAACATGGAGAAGGGGAAGGGGGAGAGGCTATCGTGGGGGTATATTGAATGAGAGAAGAAGAAAGCGAAAGAAAAAAAGGTAAAAGCATGGTCAACAATTAAGGAAAGAATAGTTTGTAATATTAGAGACAAAGTACTTGCTGCACGCATTAAATGTTAGACAAGAGCCAGGTGTGGTGGCACACGCCTTTAATCCCAGCATTCGGTAAGCAGAGGCAGGCAAATTTCTGAGTTCCAGGACAGCCAAAAAAAAAAAAAAAAAGTTACAAAAGTTAGACAAGATTTATATATCACCAAGGCATCAAGTTTAGGATTAGGCAGGTGAGATGCAAATATAAATTCAGCTATTAATTAGTGTGCCAGTGGCCTTAAACAATTACAAAACTTTTTTTTGTTTTGTTTTGTTTTGTTTTTGTTCTTTTGAGACAGGGTTTCTCTGTATAGCCCTGGCTGTCCTGGAACTCACTTTGTAGACCAGGCTGGGCTCGAACTCAGAAATCTGCCTGCCTCTGCCTCCCGAGTGCTGAGATTAAAGGCATGTGCCTACAAAACTTTAAAACCTTACCTCAGAAAAGGGACCAAGGCATTGACCTCATGAGGCTACTGTGAAAATCAACAATGATTCCTTTGTAACTCAAAATGGACACAGACTGTAAGGTACATTTGACATTGACATTGGAATATCTTCTGTCAAGGCACTTAAGTTGCCTATTCAGCTTACAAGTCTCCAGGAAATCAAAAGTATTGATGTGCCTAATCTTGAATTTAAAACATGCAGAGCCATCTCTCCCCCAGTGATGTATTACTTAGAAAGAACGAAATGAAACATATAGGTATCTTCAGACACATCATCCTACCTAGTGACTATTAACATGTATAGAGAAGATTATTTTGCAAAATCTACAGGGTTTGCTGGATGTACACAAAAGGGTACCTTGTTAAGGCTCAGACCCAAGCTGCTGTAAAAACAACCGGGAAAAGAAAATTTAACATTAAAGGATAGGTCAGGCTAGACATCAAAGATATAGAGATGTGAATACAGAGGGTCTGAAGTAGAGAAATCATAAGCTTATCAGTTCCCTAGGTCCCCAAATAGAGAGATGATATATACCGAACAAAATTTCTACCAATGGCAAAATTAGCCAATAAATAAATATATTGCCCTAGAAGATCTCCGGTTCATGCATTATGCCTACTATCCATGCAAAATAATGAAGTAAATTCTCCACCTGTATCCTTTTCTTTCCTCCATCTTTTCCTCCTATCCTGGAACTATTTCTTTTTGCCTTCCCCTTATGAATCCCCAGTCAGTCAGTAACAGATATGAATAAGCTGTTCATTTGTCAATGAGAAGATCAGCCTGCAAATTCTCATATTCTTAAATCTACAACATGTTTCTGGTTTAAATTATTTCTTCAGAGAAATAGATTAAGCAAGAGCAAACAAATGGGCTGAAAGCAGCAGTTATGCAAAGAATAGAAATACACAGCCAGCACCACCTGTACATAAACCAATAAAAAGTGACACTTACACAGGGTGGCAAAAGTTACATGATGCAAAGTTACATGAGAGAGATGGGAACAAGCCTCCCATAAGGATGAAAGAAAATGTAAGACAAGGCATGAATACAACCTTATGAAGGAGAGGAAGAATGTGAATTGAATATGAACATGAGTTTGCACATGATAAACTAGAAACTACAATGTCAAGAAAAGCTATCTTTCTATTTCCAAAAGAAAATTGAAAAGTCAACAACACAACAAGTATCCACACAGCTGAGGGGGAATGCATTTTGTTTGAAGATCCCAGGAAATGATTTTGCCAAAGAGATACTTCACTCAATAATGAAAGAAAAAAAGAAAGAAAGGGAGGAAAGAGGGAGAGAGGAAGGGAAGAGAAAGAAAGAGAGAAAGATAAAAAAAAGGAAAAATTAGGAAGCAGACATTGTGAGAAACTCTCTAAAGAGTTATGATCTTACATCCCCCTTTCCCTGATTAACCTTTTTATGAAAAAACTCGAGTCTACATGCAGAGATATCATGGATTTTCACTGAAATTTACAGGCTTACAGTTTCCTTGTACTGAAGCTTCATCATTGTCCTGTTGCTCCAAAAAATACAGGTGAGGGTCAGATTGAGAGTAGTCTGAGGTGTAAGACGTAAGACTCTGAGTATAAATCATTATCTAAGTATATAGAGACACTTAGTAGAATAACAGAAATGGCATCAACTTAGTAAGCTGATATTCTCAGCACAGAGAACAGGCAGTCAGCAAACATTTAATTTATATTCCACGAATTTGGGGGGGGGATATTGGGTATTTTCTCTTCCTAGGTAATAGTTCTTTTTTTTTCTCTCTTAATCCACAGATGAAAGAGAAAAAATATGCTAGAGATCTGACTCAAAGAAGCAGTCCAAAAAATTAGGTTGCTTCTCACCTTTCTATTCAAAGAGTGCCTGCCTGTTTCCTCTTCCATCTTTCCTTTTCTCTTTATACAACTCCTTATTCCTCCCTCCCTCTCCCTCCTTCCGCCTCTCAGCTCCCCTTACCATCTACAAATGTAACACTTCAGAAGCACTTCATATAATATTTAAATGCTATTTAACATCCGGAGTGCTTTTTCATCTTTAGAGCTTCTTGAAAATAAGGTGAATTTAATAAGAAGATTGCAGCGAAGGAGCTCGCTCTCATCTAAAGCAGCTCTACGTGAATAACAATGACCGAGAAAGTCATTGGACAGGGATATATCTTCCTACATAAATATAGCAGCTGAAGTGTGCTCCACATTCAGAACAACACTGCTTACATGCTAAATGTGTGCAGAATGAGCACAAGGCACTGTCACTTTCATTTTGAAGGAGTTGCCCAAAAGGGGAGCAAGTGTCCAACTGTGATTGCAATTGGATAAACACATCATAAGTGAAGGAGGGAATGCTTTGTTTCCTGAAAATTGAAAAGGACTTTTTTTTTCAATTTTTTTTAATTAGGTATTTTTCTCGTTTACATTTTCAATGCTATCCCAAAGGTCCCCCATACCCACCCCCCCAATCCCCTACCCACCCACTCCCCCTTTTTGGCCCTGGCGTTCCCCTGTACTGGGGCATATAAAGTTTGCAAGTCCAATGGGCCTCTCTTTGCAGTGATGGCCAACTAGGCCATCTTTTGATACATATGCAGCTAAAGACAAGAGCTCCCGGGTACTGGTTAGTTCATATTGTTGTTCCACCTATAGGGTTGCAGTTCCCTTTTAAATCAACTCTTTCAGTGTCATCGAACATCTTCCCAAGGTCGTGATAAAAGTTTTGATTGTCTTTACTGGGGCTGCCCAGGGGATATATTTCAAAACACATGAAATGCACAATCTACTAAGAGGGAGAATGGAAAAAAAAGAGGAATTTTATACTTCAAAGTATTACTTGCCAAGTTGATTATTAAAGCATAAACCAGTCTCAGAATATGTGTCTATCTGGGAGAGGACAATTTCCCAGTTTAACCAACTAACTGAATTAGTGGAATAACCCATAACCTTAAATTAAATGCATTCATTTTTCACACTTATATAACATGAATTCCCCTAGTTACCACTGCATTATTGATTTACTTTGATTTGGCAATGGGCTCTCTGAAGATTAAAACCAGTTATATTATAATATAAAGCAAAAGCATATTATGTATTCCTTGTATTCCTATGTATTGATTATTTATAACACGTAGAAATGCTCATAGCAGTAATGACTACCTTGTCACCTTACATAGTTATATATGCTGTCGGTAAGCTATTGTCATAGAGCCTACCAAGATAGAGTAGTTGAAAATGACATCTGTGTTCTTTTCTCCAGGAGCATAAGCGGACGGTAGGGCCAGCTGAGAAGTCCTCCTGATCTCTTCCAGCTCAATGGGATTGAAGTGGGCTTATTTCCAGATCTGGTGGATGAGAAGAGACTAAACTTTTGGACTATGACTCCATTGGGCATTTTCTCTAGGATGGCCCAGGCATAATTTAATAGGGCAACCAGAAGTCAGAAGAACAGAACATGCCGGGACTTTTGAGGGTTCTGTTCAAAATGATACATTTCAGAATAACATTCTATGTAACAAAACAAGCCTCAAGGGGTGAGAAAAATCAACTTCTTGATGGAAAGGCTAACAAAGATGCATTTTAAGAGGCATGAATACTCTGAAGTGTGAATAACTAAGGCACTTTCTGCATCTCATTTGCTACCTGTCCTTATTATACACAAGAAACTATTTGTACATTTTGTATTTAAAGTACATTGCATAAAATACACTCAAAGCAACCCAATCAGATTAAAAGAAGAGGTGTACAATGATTAAAATGCTTACAATATTAAAAGCCAGTCCTCACCAAAAAAATTAGAAATAGAAGCCAATTTATATATTTAATGCTGGAAATTTATATACTCTCTACTGCATTCAGCAATATATATGTTGTTTAAACACAGATCTTTGGTTTTGGAAAGCCAAGATGAACTTGTAAAATTTTACTCTCTAAGAACCATTCATGCTCATTGTTTGCAACATCATTGTCCCAAAGTAAATAATGTGTTATATTTCTTCCAAACACCAGAGTCAAGATATATTTTCAGAAATGTTCAAAGTTAGAATCCATTTCAAGATCCTAACCTGGTTTTGCTGAAAATAATCCATAAAGGGACACTGGTGGTGCAACAACCTTAATGTCAAACAACCAAGCTCCTGGGGCACTTCAGAAAGACTGTGTGTGTTCAAGTTCAGCAGCTCAAACAAATTTCCCAGGTCAGTCTAGTTCCCTCCACTGAAAATACCCAAAGTCTGTCATTTCTCTTTGATTTGTGAAATGTTTCTGCATTTCTCAATTTCAATTTTTCTTTCATAAACTGTAGAACTTAAAGTAGAAGTCCACTCTGATAGCTTTTGTTGACTATTTTTACACTACAGCTTACCAAAATCTGTAGGAAGCAATAAATTAACTTTGTTTACCTGTGGCACTAAAATTGAGTATGAGTTACAAAACTTTGTATATGCTCTGAAAGTACCATCCACTAAATAATAAATGCTTCCCCTTCTCTCTCTCTTTCTGTATTTGCGCTGTCCATTGTTTATGTGTTTAACACTTAACAATGATGGTGTGATAAAGGTAGTTAGCACCACATATTTAATGACAATATTTATCAAAATTTGATTGCACTTTTCTTATTTAAGAGTTGTATACATGCATTTTTACCATCCCTTCTAGGCTCTGTCCCACAGTTAATAGGAAACAGCCAGGTATGCCTGACTCAGTATAGAAGTTTATCTCTTCCTCATTCTCTTACTTACTTACTCTCTTACCCTTTGATTCACTTCCATTTATGTTCCTTATCTCCCTATTCCCCTTCCCCTCTCTAAGTACATGTTCCTCACTGGGCCTCTCTCTTCCTCTCTTCTCTTCTCTTCTCTCCTCTCCTCTCCTCTCCTCTCCTCTCCTCTCCTCTCCTCTCCTCTCCTCTCCTCTCCTCTCCTCTCCTCTCCTCTCCTCTCCTCTCTCTCTCTCTCTCTCTCTCTCTCTCTCTCTCTCTCTCTCTCTCTCTGCCTTTCTGTCTCTGCTTCTTCAACTCCTCTCTCATGCCCTAAATAAGCTCTATTCCATACTTAATGCACCATATGGGTGGTACCTCAGGGAAAGGGATGTCTTAGCCTGGGCCCAAAGAGGCACCCCCTTCCACCTCACCACACCACAGCTCTACCAAATATATTCCAGGTGCTTTTTTTTTTCCTGTTTTTATAAAACGCAACATGCATAAATGTGTTTTAGTTAAATATACCTAGTTTCCTCTTCTCCAAATCTTTCTGTATCGCCCTCTTCAATATTCTCTTAAACTTTGTGATTTTAAACACATTGGATCCTCTTGAAACTACCTGTATGTTCTTTGTTCTTGGGTAGTAGAACATCTATTTGAGCTGGGTAGCCTTCTCCATGAAATACAAAAGAAATGAACACATCCAAATTCTTTTTAGGAAGCCTGTAT
The DNA here is from genome assembly GCF_000001635.26 of Mus musculus. Lineage (NCBI taxonomy): Eukaryota > Metazoa > Chordata > Mammalia > Rodentia > Muridae > Mus > Mus musculus. Next base: position 36,920,575 of record NC_000070.6, read on the forward strand.
TACAGTGACATCAAAACCACATAAAGAACTATCAATAAAAAGAGTTATAAGCCAATCTCCATGATGAACATAGCACACAACATCATATTTGTTGTAACTCAAGTTTAAAAATACAGCAACATGGTTATCAAGCATTACCAAGTCAGTTATATCCCAGAGAGACAAAGGCAATTCTCATATGTATATCAATAAACATATTCTCTCACACAAATAGACTCAAAGACAGATCTCTCTTCATCATCATCATCATCATCATCATCATCATCATCATCATCATCTCATTAGATATAGAAAAATCCATTGAAGAAATCAAGCATGCCTTTATAATAAAACTTCTGGAAAGCCTTGGGTTGTAGGAGACATATCCTAGCATAATAAAGACAATAGGTAAGCAGATGGTGAATACATGCAAAACAGATAAAAGCTTTACATTAAAATCAGGATCCTTCTTTCTACTGCTGATAAGAAAAGTGCCTTGAGTCTTACATAGAGCATTAAGACAAGAGAAGTTAGAGGAGACACAAATAGGTAAGGAAGAAGTCAAAGCGTTCTTTCATGTAAATGTTAGGATCATGTACATGAAAGACTTTACCAGTGAACTCCTACATCCATGAAACATTCTGTAAACTAGCAAGGAACAAAATTAAGGAGCAAAAATTAGTAGTTTTCCTGTCACCAATCCCACAGAACATAAAATCAGGAAAAATATTTCATCTAAATCTCAAAAATCAAATACCTTGGAAATAAATTCAAGCAAGAAAATGAGTAAGTTGTAAAATAAAAACTTTAAGACACTGAAGAAAAACTGAAGAATATACTCTCATGAAAAATTTCCCATGGCTACAGATTGGTAGAATTAAATTGTAAAGTGCCATCTACCAAAAGAACTCTACAAGTTAAATCAAATTATCAATATTCACAAATATTAAGCAAATCATCTTAAAATTCCTTTGTAAACACAAAAGACCCAGGATATCCTAAAAGTCTTGAACAATAAAAACACAGAGGGAGCATTAACTATCACATGTTTCAAGCTATACTATAGAGTTACAATCGTAAGACAACTTGCATAAAAGCAGAAATACTGATAAATAAAATAAAAATGATGGCCCACATACAAGGATACATCCCTAAAGCCACCTGACTTTTGACTATCGAAAATTGTCACTGGAGAAAATATGCAGCATCTTCAACAACTGGAACTGGTCAAATCAGATTGTTACATTAAGAAAGATGAGCCTATTAAGTTCCCTTGTCTTCTTATCTCCTAATAACTTTATCATATATTTTCTTAAAAGTAGACATTCTCATGGAACCATGGAAATCATTAATGTTGATTTAATAGACCTTGTTAATATTTTATACAACTGTCCCAATAACGATCTTTATGGGGATAAAATCAAGAATAATGCTTTAAATACAGACTGTATTTTAAAGAAAAAGAATGAGACTAGATCCTTATCTCTTACTCAGCAAAGAACTCTTAAGTATTTCATACCTCAGCATGAGACCTGATACCCGAAATATTTTAGAGGAGAATGTAGGGGATATATTGGAATTCACTGGGATTGGAACAGACATTTTCTTAACAGGATCTTGCTGAGCACAATCAACAAGCCCAACAACTGGCATGGGAGCTCATGAAATGAAAATGCCACATAGCAAAATACTCCTTCATTTGACTGAGGACACAGACCGTAGAAAGGGGAATCATCTCACACCGTATGCATCTGGTAGAGAGGTAGTATCTAGCTGATACAAATGAATCAAAACCATAAAAATTAATCATGTAAGTAAACTACTCAATTAAAAGTTCAGCTGTGGGACTGGAAAGATGACTCAGTGGTTAAGAGCACTGACAGCTCTTCCAGAGGTCCTGAGTTCAATTCCCCAAAACCACATGGTGGCTCACAACCATCTGTAATGGGATTTGATACTCTCTTCTGGTGTGTCAGAAACCATGTACTCACATACATAAAATACATAAATAAAACTTTATTCAAGTTTGGCTCTAGAACTAAAGTACTCAAAAGGAAAATTACAAATGGCTGAAAATATTTTTAAATGTCCCACATTTTAAGCCAAAGAGAAATACAAATTAAAACTACTTTGAAACTTCATATTAGCCAGTCAGAATGTCTATAATAAAAACATAAAATAAAAGGACAACTCATGCTCACATTGACACCAGGCAAAGGAAACACTTTTCCAACTGTGGGCATGAATTCAACTGGTACAGCTCTGATGGAAGTCAATATGGAGGGTCCTTAAAAGCGCCACTCCAAGGCATATTTGCAAAGTTGTCTTTGACATACTGCAGAAATACTTTCTGGTCTATTTTCATTGCTATTGTTTTCACAATCAATGGGAAATTGGAACAGCCTAGATAAGTGATACTCAGTTTAAATGCAATAAAATATAGTAAGTTTACCATTCCTAACAAGAATGATCATTTAGAAACAATCTAAAAATTTAAATGAGAATAGCCTAAGAAATGTTGAGAATTTTTGAGAATTGCTGCTCCTCTGGATAATTGACACCCAGATATTTATAATTCAAATGGAAAAAAATCTGTACTACCTCGAAGATTCCTCAGTTGCTGATAGAGCTGCCTCTCCATTTTAGGATTCCTTGGCATAAAACAATATATTGAATTCATTTCCTAAAACATACTTCATAAAAGTGTGGGTTTTACAGAGTGTGTTGGCATTTTGATTCCATCACTGTCTAGACAAAGCCAATTTTCTTCTTAATCACTTAGGACTCCTGCAAAGCTTATCAACATTTCTGCCTAGAGAATTAAAAAAATATAAGGCACATATCATATGTTTGGGACACAAGAAAGCAAAACAAACTGTGTATTATTATGTGCAACTATGAAACTAAAGAACCATTTTATCATCACAAAGGATTCTCTCACAGAATCCATTTAGTTTTTGTATGAAAATATTGTGATTATTGTCAGAATAGTCATTATAGTTTCCCAAGGGTTTCCACAAGGTTATGCTTCTTGCACAAGCATAAAACTAATACAAATGCAGAAATAAAATTGGAGGATGGTTTATAAGTTTATGTCTGGTACTCTTCCTACTGTGTCATAAGGTCAGGATAAACTGTTATTTCACAGTCAATCCTTCTGCATGCACCAGTAGTCATAGGCCAATCAAAATTCTCAGATGAGTACTCATAGACCAATCAAAATTTCAAATGCAAATCCAAATAGAAGTTTAAATATGAATATTTATTCATGTACCAATATCCTAAAATCTTAAGAGACAAGTTCAGGCACTTTAGTGTGATATGAGTGTAGATCAAAAAACAAATAGACAAATCCAAAAACAAACAAACAAAAAATACTCAAGAAAAAACAAGCTATTTATAAATAACGTTTATGTGAAATGAGTCTCATAAAATAAACATAAAAACAGAATATGATGCTATACATATTTTAATTTTTTTTTACATTTCTAATTAAATTATATCAGTTGTTCCTTTCCATTTCATCTCTCCAGCCCTTCACATGCCTTTCCCCATCCCAACCCTATTTCACTCCTGCTGTCAAATTGATGGTCACTTTTTAATTACTGTTTTGATTATTTACACACATACATATCACACACACACACACACACATGGATAACAACTTGGGTTACAAATAGGAGCTCATCCAGTAAAAAGGCTAATTCTTCTTCTCTTTCTCAGCAGTCATTAGTTACCTGTAGTTCTTGTCTGGGTAGGACATTATTGGATTTTCTGCCTTTTGTATTAGCTTGTTTGTTGATACTGACCTCAGAAACCAGGAGAGTATAAAGGGACCAGTTGCCTTTTAAAGTATAATGAGGTAATATGAAGGAGGAGATAGAAAAATGGAGCAGGAAGTCCTTATTGGGGTTATGAGCAAAAATAGGGAAGAGGGACCTATAATATCTAAATTATTTAATAAAGCCAAAATAATAATAATATATTATTTATTATATTAAAGTTGATCTTGAGATTATATGCAGAAGACCCATGAAGACAAACTTTTTGCACATGCATGAGCTAATACAAATTCAAAGTTGCAATCAGAGGAAGGTTTGTAAATCTAAGTCTGGTAGTCTTCTTGCTGTGTCATTAGGTCAAGATGAACAGTTCTTTTACATTCAATCCATATACCTATATATGTATGTAGAGACATATATATAATCTTAATAAAATCCTAAAGGTAGTTATGCCGCTTGAGCTCACAATACTCCCTACAGGATTAAAGGGAACCCCAGCACCATTTATTTCTTTTGATAAATAAATTCAATTCTACCTCTCTAGTAATTGGTTAGAGGAGTCCCAGTGATGTAGGCAATTGCTGTTGATCTTGGCTGCCTCTCAGATGTTGAAGGGAAGACCCTATTTCTGAAGACAATTCACAGTTACGGTACAGGACTTGTGTGATTTAAGCTTTGTCTAACCAATCATCTAGGTTTCATAAAATCTGGAAGGATTATGTAAAATTCCAGGGAAAAAGAGTAATCAATACTCTTACCCAACTCTAACAAATATGAGCCACAGCAGTTAGGACTGTGCATTAAATCTGTAAAAGTACATTAGGTGCTTTGAATAATGGGTGGGTAACAAGTGTCTGCATAGACTTTAGGTGATTCAGCAGGAGGTGAATCATTCATGGTACTAGAAACCAAGTCATCGATCAAGGCCCAGTGAAGCCATTGACCTCAGGAAAAAAGCTACTACCAAGACTTTGCTAGAACAGTATAATTCCTTTGTTTCATTCTAAATCATAGCCATATACCCCAGATAAGTATAGCTAATGACCTTCATCAAAGAAACTTCTCTCTACAATAAATGAAAACCATTATAGACCAGACTAAAAATATAAACAGATCCATGCAGATATCATTAGACTGTAGGGCACCTAGACCTGATGGATAAAAATGCTGCACCTGTGGTTCAGGGAACATCACAGAAGAAGGGTGGAAAGACTGCATGAGACAGAATATCAGGAAGTTATAAAGCAATGTGACTTTCTCTCTTAGAGTTATACAAACATTCCTTGAACAGTAACAATAGGAACAGTATATTTTGATAAATAAATTCAATTCTATGTTTCTAATAGCTGAATAATATTCCATTGTGTAGATGTACCATATTTTTATGCATTCTTCAGTTGAGGAATATCTAGTTTGTTTCCAGTTTCTGGCTATTACAAATAAATGAACATGGTTGACCAAGTGTCCTTGTAGGATAGTGGAGCATCTTTTGTGCCTATGCCCAAGAATTATACACCTGGCTCTTGAGGTAAAACTATTTTCTGTTTTCTGAGAAATCACCAAATTGTTTTCCAAAGTGGTTGCACAAATTTGCAGTGCCAGCATCAATAGGGCAGTGTGCCCTTGCTCCACATACTATACATCATGTGCTATACTTGAATTTTTGATCTTAGCCATTCTGGTGGGTATAAGACAGAACCTTAGAGTTGTTTTGATTTGGATTTTCCTGATGACTAAGGGCTTTAAACATTTCTATTTGTATTTCCTGGCCATTTGTGATTCCTCTGTTGAAAATTCTGTGTTTAGCGCTGTACCACATTTTTAAATTTGACTATTGAGTTTTTTAATGTCTAATTTCTTGAGTTCTTATAAATTTGGGACATTATCCCTCTGTCAGATATTGAGTTGGTGAAGATCCTTTTCTAATCTGTAGGCTGAAGTTATGTCCTATTGACAGTGTCCTTTGCCTTACAGAAACTTTTTAGTTTCATGAGGTCCCATTTATCAATTAATGATCTTAAAGCCTGAACCATTGGTGTTCTGTTTAGAAAATTGCTGCCTGCACCAATGTATTCAAATGAATTTCCCACTTTCTATTCTATGAGACGTAGTGTATCTGGTATTATTTGAATTTCACAGGCAAATAATTGAGAATATTATCCTGAGTGAGTTAAGACAGTCTCAAAAGGATATGCATGGTATATATTCACTTATAAGTAGATATTAGCTATAAAATACAGGATACCCATTCTATACAACACAGACCCAAAGAAACTATGCAAGAAGGAAGGCACAGGGGAGGATGCTTGAATCTCACTGAGTAGTGGGTAATAAAATAGTCATAAGAGGCACATGGACAGAGGGAACTGTGTAGGAGAAGAATGGGAAGGAGAAAGGGGTGGTTCAGGATCTGCTATGAGGAGGGACAAAAGCAATGCCCAAATGCCCAAGATGCTCCTCATCAGAGGAATGGATACAGAAAATGTGGTACATTTACACAATGGAGTACTACTCAGCTATCAAAAAGAATGAATATATGAAATTCCTAGGCAAATGCATGGACCTGGAGGGCATCATCCTGTGTGAGGTAACCCAATCACAAAGAACTCACACAATATGTACTCACTGATAAGTGGATATTAGCCCAGAAACTTAGAATGCCCAAGATACAAGATACAATTTGCAAAACACATGAAACTAAAGAAGAATGAAGATCAAAGTGTGGACACGTTGCCCCTTCTTAGAATTGGGAACAATACACCCATGGAAGGAGTTACAGAGACAAAGTTTGGAGCTGAGAAAAAAGGATGGACCATCTAGAGACTTCCATACCCTGGGATCCATCCCATAATCAGCCTCCAAACAAAGACACCATTGCATACACTAGCAAGATTTTGCTTAAAGAACCCAGATATAGCTGTCTCTTGTGAGGCTATGCCAGGGCCTAGCAAACACAGAAGTTGATACTCACAGTCAGCTATTGGATGGATCACAGAGCCCCAATGGAGGAGCTAGAGAAAGTACCCAAGGAGCTAAAGGGGTCTGCCACCGTAAAGGTGGAACAACAGTATGAACTAACCAGTACCCCCCAGAGTTCGTGTCTCTAGCTGCATATGTATCAGAAGATGGCCTAATTAAATACCTAATTAAAAAACATTAAAAGAAATTTTAAAAAGAGAGAGAGAAAAGAAAAGCCCTGCCTCTGTCTGTCCTGCCCAATCACTAGCTGCAGGCATCTTTATTTACCAATCTGAGCCAAATGGGGGCAGAATCATTGAATGTCAAGTATAGTTAGTTACTCATGTAAGCAGTTTTGGGGACATTAAAACACAACTTTTTTTTCAATTTTTATTAGATATTTTTTTCATTTACATTTCAAATGCTATCCAGAAAATCCCCTATATCCTCCCTTTGCCCTGCTCCCCTACCCACCCACTCCCACTTCTTGGCCCTGGCATTCATTCCCCTGTACTGGGGCATATAAAGTTTGCAAAACTAAGGGGCCTCTCTTCCCAATGATGGCCTACTAGGCCATCTTCTGCTACATATGCAGCTAGAGACACGAGCTCTGGGGGTACTGGTTTGTTCATATTGTTGTTCCATCTATAGGGTTGCAGATCCCTTTAGCTCCTTGGGTACTTTCTCTAGCTTCTCCATTGGGAGCCCTGTGTTCCATCCAATAGATGACTGTGAGCATCCACTACTGTATTTCCCAGTCACTGGCATATTCTCACAAGAGACAGCTATATCAGGGTCCTTTCAGCAAAATCTTGCTGTCATATGCAATAATGACTGTGTTTGGTGGCTGATTATGGGATGGATCCCCAGGTGGGGCAGTCTCTAGATGGTCTATCCTTTGGTCTCAGCTCCAAACTTTGTCTCTGTAATCCCTTCCATGGGTATTTTGTTCCCCATTCTAAGGAGGGACTAAGTATCCACAAGTTGTTCTTCCTTCTTCTTGACTTTCATGATAACACAACATTTTAACATAAACAGCATGAGACCAAACCCATTCTAAGCTTCAGCTAGAAAATACATCAATTTATTTTCTAAGTAAAAAGCTTAAGAAATGTCAATTTCTCTGTGCATATGCCTATGTGTATATAGGCATAGCCCATCTCATCTGGTATAATTAATATGATCTGAAAATTAAAAAATTACACATTTCATATTTTGGAGAAATATTATACCATGATCCTCATATTTCAGTAGTACATTAGAACTGTATCCTTAAAAATCTTTTTTCTCTGTTAAAGAGCCGTCAAAACAAAGTCATAATCTAGAAATTGTTACCACAAGCAACAGATTAAAAAGCCATCAGACAGATGGCTTATCTAAGTGAAATCAAATGTACAAAATATACAATTATAATAATTAAACATATTTTATTTGCTGAAAAGCTCATTAAAGCAACATTTTAGTAAACTTACTTGTAGTATTTCTACTGGGTTACATGCCAATTAAATGAATTAAATTAATCCCCAAAACATATTGTTCTATTCCAAAAAAGAAGAGCTAACTTATTTTAAAATATTAACAGTATTATTATTTATTTTCAAGAATTTCTGGAAATGATTTTGTTGGCTCATGTAATTGAAATTACTGGGAGGTACTCTCTGATATATTGACAGAGAAAAATATCAACACAGTAATTATGTATTCGTGTGCTGATCTTAGGTAATACAAACACAAAACCAAAAGTGTTATTGGTGGAGGATAAACAATCGGGTTACTATAACCTGAAAAGTTGCAGTTTTCTTTGCAATTAATGTTCATAATTCCCACACTAATTATGAAAAATAATAATTTAAATTTACAAGCACTCAAACTATGAGCTAAACAACCAACAGATCAGCACTTTTAATTTAATAATCTTCAATTTTATATATACATAGAAATTAAGTTATTTTTAGGACTACTAAGAGAGGTTTATTGGTCTTTTATTAAAAGTATAGCTAATTTTGGTATTAAAGATAAAGCTACAATTTCTCTCAAACATAGAATAACTAATATTTATTTCTAATCTATTTAGATGAATCTGACAAGCAAAATAATTCTACAAGGTTATAGATATTAATGTATGTCACGTATGATTTCTTAGAGTAAGAGAAATTCCTTACATGTGTCACCACGGCAAACATTCAAATCCCATTAGCTCAGTTTGGAGTCAATAAGAAACCAGTCCAAACATAATATAATTTTAGCAAGGCTTACAATAATCAAGTCAAAATGAAATACACCAATTAACATATTTCCTAGAGAGCATTCAGAATGTTAGATGTATCTGATTGCCTCATTCACTGTTGCTTTGGCATATGTAAGAAAACATTGAAACTAAGTTGTATCATTTGAGGATTTTTAACACTATGCACAAGCCTCACCACACTGTTACATTTTATTTACAAGTAAGAAATAAGAACTTGGGTTACACACACACACACACACACACACACACACATATGTATATGTGTATATATATATATATATATATATATATATATATATATTAATTTTGAACCACACATTCTTTTTTATTAGATATTTTCTTTGTTTACATTTCAAATTCTATCACCTTTCCTTATTTCTCCCCGAAAGTCCCCCATCCCATCCCCTCTCCCCCTGCTCACCAACCCAACCACTCCCTCCAGCTTCCCTGTCATGGCATTCCAATACACTGGGGCATGGAGCTTTTACAAGGCCAAGGGCCTCTCCTCTCATTGATGTCCCACAAGGCCATCCTCAGATACATTTGCGGCTGAAGCCTTGAGTCCCTCCTTGTGTAATCTTTGGATGGTGGTTTAGTCCCTAGGAGTTCTGGAGGTACTAGTTGGTTCATATTGTTGTTCCTCCCTTTTTAAAAATCTAATTTTAGTTACCATGAATGTGTAGATTTGAGATTTTATTGTTTTACTTATTTTGGGGTCGGGGGAGGGGTGATAGGCAGTAGTTATTGGGCCCAGAGTCTTTTGTATGCTAACCAAACACTCTGGGATTTTCCTATATCTCCAGCCACCTATTTTCATTTGGGGGCAGGATCTTGTAAAGTTAGCCAGTCTGGCTTTGGAATCAGCCTTTAGGATGCAATTTGAACTTGTAATCCTCCTGCCTGAGATTACAGGCCTTTGTCATGAGGACTGGCTTGTATGATCTTATTATGACAGGCCTTTGCTGATTTTCTGCTTTATAGCATAGTTATGTTGTTGTTGACAAAGACTTTAAATAAGCATTCCTGTTCACTTGAAGCTTGATTTTGGTAAGCTGAGTCTCACTATCACTATTACTTTTGAATTTGTTTTCTATCTGAATAGAATTGAAACTTCCCGATCTGCTGAGAACCCAAATCATTTTCCACATGCTTCATGCTCTGGCTTCTCTAAGCAGCTAACAGCACTTGGTTGAGGCTGCATGTATATATTACTGGAATGTCTATTCTATTAATGACTGCTTTAACACCTAGCATCCGAATCTGTCTTAGATTCCCAGGATGAAAGTATGAGTAGCATTATGTAGCAACAAATAACAACAATCTACAAATGTGTTGTGAAAACGTTCTCTTGTAAACAACAGCCCCTGTATTTTCTATGGAGATGCCTAAACTCCTTCTGAGTTCATCTTTAAAGTCAGCATTATATTATCTACAGATAGTCTTAACCTATCACTAAAGTAGTAACTATACTGATACAGAATATCCTAAGTTGTCAGATAAGGTATTAATCAGCTGATCTAGTTATCAGTATAGCTAACCAAAATTACCTGCAGTTTTTGAACATTTTCCCAGTCACAGGTCCAATATTGTGAACTGTACTATTAATATTTCTAACAGCCCTGTCAAATTAATTTATAATAAAATTTCTGCTAAAAGCTATTGGCTTAATAAATTAAAATAGGTAGTCATATTTTGGATTAATTAATGTATACACTGTTTTATTTGTATTAATTAATTTATCCTTTGTTAAATCAAGTCTGTATTTCCTAAAGAGTATAACAACCTTTTAGTGAATATGAAAGACACTTGAAAATACCTTGCAAAAATCATGCTTTTATTCGTCTACATGTATACTTACATTCTGAAGAATGAATGAGATGTTTTTCCAGTACTGGGATTAAAACTTAGTATTGGAACTCTCACCATGCTAAGAAGCACTCTCACACTGAGAGTTCTGCTTAGTCTTGTTCCATATTTAACATTTTTTGTAGGCTTGCTCCCATTAGGTTATCCAGTCTAGCCTTGAGACTTACTTATTCCTACCTCAGCCTCATTAGTAGGTGTTATTACAGACCTGTGTCACAGGGCACAGATGAAAGAGGTGATTGTAAACATAAGCCTGCATCTATATATTTACTACTCTTTTCCCTTGTTATTCCAGTTATTAAAATGTAGGCTTCTTCTATGGAAGTCATAATGGCTCAAGGCATACTGAAAAAAATAAGAGCGAAACATTTTGATCTCTTTATATACACAGAAAGGAGTATTTTCATGATAAAATTCATTAACATTTTATCACATTCCTGGGAAACAACATTCTTTTAATAAAACAGTTTATAAGTGGTTTTTCTTCTCTGAATATTATCATTATTACATACTTTTAATTTGTCCCAGTTCAGTTAAGCTCAGGCAAAATGTTTGTATTTTATGCTACTTCGGGTTCTATACCTCATAGAGCTTCCTCTGATACAACCATCCTCTTCCATGGCGGTACATTCTCTTCATTTTACAAAGGGTGTTGACACTGGGGGAAAATCTGGTTGTAAACACAATCATGTTACCAAACTTTAAAGTACCCTGTTAAAGGATTTGAGCTAACTTAGAAAAGGAATCTGAATCTTCATGTTCTACAGATGGTCACTTTCAATTATCTGTAAAGGAACAGTATATTTTTGTAATTCTTACAAGATCTGACATATATGCTTTAAAGTGATTTTCAGCAAATTGCAACATTCCTTTCTATAGAGAAGAGTGAAACTCACTAAGACTCAAGGAATATATGAAACCCATATGGCTCAGGAAGTAAAGAAAAGTCACATTTCTCAGGAACTCCTGAAACAAAAAGTTTCACATGGTTTTTCCATAAGGTTTTTACATGTATTAGTAGTTGCTGGGAAACAAAGACTTTCCCATCAGTCAAGTTGTCCATGTGTCTTGTGGAGAAATCCAGAGATACAGCTTTTATGGGTTTTTCCCCATGATGGAGTAAACTTTTTTGGCTGATACACTTGATTTTGAGTCTTACATGCTTCTATAAGTAATCTAAGAAATACAGTCTCAGAGACAACACTTCTGTGAAGTTATTTCATTTTTCTATTGTTGGTGTCATATCTGGAGTACATAGATTTTTTTCCCACATCTTCTAGAAAAAGTTATACAACAAAAATTCAGAAATTCTACAAGCATAATAATTTTACATGAGTTTAAACATGACTGTAAAATGTATTAATGTATAAAACTCATTATTTCTTGGATATATATATATATATATATATATATATAGAGAGAGAGAGAGAGAGAGAGAGAGAGAGAGATTTCAGACATGTACCACCATTGGAAATATTCAACTCCCACTAGCGCAGTCTTGGAATCCACAAGAAAGTAGTTCAACATGACATAATTTAAGCTATCCTTATAATAATCAAGCAAAAAGAAATACATGGGTCTCAGTTTAATGAGTTTAATTAGAAATTCATATCAGCATTAACTTATTCTTGACTCTACTCCTTGCCCTCATTATTCACATCCTAACACATTATTAATGTGTACCCAACTTATTCTATAACCACTACTTTTATTTAGGTCCTAATATTTTCTGACTTAAGATGCTTTGAGTAACACTTTAGTCTTTATATTAGCTTACTGGGTTCTTTTTTTTTATTGGATTTTTATGTATTTACATTTCAAATGTTATCCCCTTTCCTGGTTTCCCCTCCAGAACACCCTATCCCATCCTCCCTCCCCCTGCTTCTATGAAGGTGCTCCCCCACCCACCCATCCACTCCTACCTCATTACCCTGGCATTCCACTACATAGGACAAAGGGCCTCTTCTCCTATTTATGCCAGACAATGCCATCCTCTGCTCATATGCGGCTGGAGACACATGTCCCTCTATGTGTACTCTTTGGTTTGTGGTTTGGTCCCTGGAAGCTTTGCAGGGGTCTGATTGGTTGATATTGTTGTTCTTCCTATGGGGTTGCAAACCACTCCAACTTCAGAGCTTCCTGGGTTCTAATAATCCAGTTTATATCCTTGTAAAGTACTTAGCATGCTGCTCTTGCCCTCTTAATTACTCACACTCAGTATTGACATGAATATACTCTATTCTCTCATGCCTTTGTCACCATCTTGGGATGTTTCATTCCAAGCTTTGGTGCCCTGCACTTCACTTCTCTTTCCCATGTATTGGTTTTCCATTCTTAACTCAAATATAATGGGCTTATATTCTGGCTGTGGTCAATGCTACGTGCCTCTGATTTTGTAATACTTCTTTATGTCTCTGTTTAGCATGAGCCACATAGATTTATATTGTTGTGTTTAGTCTTCTGTCTTATGGAACTGCTTTAAGAAATTAGTTTGATTACACTAATGCATTCTTCTCAGCTCTTCTTGAGAGTTGATTTAAGAATCACTACTTCATAAAATTTTATATCCTCTAGTACCATTCAGAAAATATTCTGATATTTACCTATAAATTCAACACATCTTCTTCATCTTGAAATTTTTTTCAATAATTTTCCAATTATTTGTTTTATCTACCACAGAGCAAATGCTTGTTCAGCACTGTTAAGGAAACAGTGACAAAAGTATTTCTACACACTCAGTTCAGACGCAATTTTTCCAAATATTTTGATTAGCACTTGTCCACATCCTTGCTTACAGAACTATGTGTTCTCTTGTACTTTGAAACATATGGGACATGGAAGAATAATGAATAATTTACCATTTGGAAAGATATGTAAGATTTATGTGGATTAAGAAATTATTTAACCCAGGATTATTTCTTTCTCTGTTACTGAAAACACAAAAGGTAGATTTTTAAAACTTGATGTCAGAAAAATAATTATTCATAAAGTCTTCATGTGATGATACAGTTGAAGGCTCGCTAATTGATAATCAAAATTCAACATTATGTTGAAATTATAAATTTTAATTAAAGAAGCAAAACAATCATAAAATAGAAAATATAAACAAGGTTAATTATTTGAATGCCTACTTCAGTGGCAGTAAGTCTGCTGTAGTCATCAAGTTACAAGAAGTCCTGAAACTCTTGAACAAGAAAAATTAGGATGTTCCATGTGTTCTTAGTCTATTCTCAAATCTTATTCAAGCAACTCCAAATAATTTCCCAGATTTGTTCAATGTTAATATCGAATAAAACCATCCCTCTTTAAGGGTTCTTGCACCCCCACCTGAATTCAGCTATGAGCTACTTAATGCTAATGTCAATTGTGTTTGAATAAAAACTGTCCCAGATAGGCTCATGTTATATGAATATTTGATCTTCAGTTGGTGGAACTTGATCCTCTGTTAGTGGGTTTGGAAGATATGAGAACTTTAAGATATCCAGCCTTGTTGAAGAAAAGTTCATCACAGAAATTTAACTGTGAGAGTTCAATAGTGTTGGCCAACTTCCTGTGTGTAGATAACTCTATGGGCAGATAGCCTACTGTTCTTAAAATCGAGTTTTTAATGACCACTGCTTTTCATTTTCTGCTTGAATGGGCTCTCCCCTCATTCAATCATAGCATTAAATACTCTTTTCTCTGTAAGTTGCTTTTGTTCATAGTATTTTATGACAGTGGCAGAAAAATTACTAGTACAACATGGAGAAGATGTGTTGCCTCTTTATGGCATACCTATCGTTGCAAAACTCTGTCAAATGCTATGCTGCGTTCCACATTGGTAATTTTGTCCTTTAGGAAAACATTAAATAAATGAACCTGAACACTGCAAATGGTTTTTAGATTGGATAATTTTTTTTCAGTAAAATTCCCTCAAGATTTATTTAAGTTGTTACAGATGTTGAGAGCTACTACCTATATTTCCTTTTATTGATGAAATTATTCTATGGAATAGATACCACAATCTGTTGAACTGACCATCCATTTAATAATATATGATTGTTCAGGGGGCATTTTGCAAACAATGTGCTATTAATGTGAACATATGACTTTTGTATACATGTAAATTATTTCTCAATGATAAATACTGCCCAAGAATGAAGTATCAGGGTTATATGTTAAAAACATATTTAATTTTGTAAGAAACTGCCAGATCATGTCTATGTATGTGCATCAATAGTAGTTCAGCTATTTAACATGTATGCTCACTTGGGTTTGATCCCTCACACACATATGAAAAAGGAAAGAAACTGACAAACAGTTCTATAAAGTGACTGTAGAGTTTTAAAATTCAAAGCAGCAGTGTGTGAATTATCCAGTTTCTCTGTTTCCTTGCCCACGTTTTATGTTGTTTTAAAGCATAAAGTGTGTATGATTATCTCTTCTTCGTTTTTAATCTGTAGCTCCCTTATGGAAAATGAGGTTGACCATACGTTTACATTCCTTCTACTCTCAATATATCCTCTAGTAAAGTAACTTTTTATGTCTTCAATTCCCTTTCTAATAAGATTATTTGAGTTTTATTATAGAGTTTAAGTCTTCTTGTTCTTCATTATAATTGATCATTTGTCAGATATATCACACACACATTTTTGGGTTGTGTCTTGTTTTTGTTGTTGGGCTTTGGGTGTTTTGTTTTGTTTTGTTTTGTTTTGTTTTGTTCTGTTCTGTTCTGTTCTATTTTTTTGAGAACAGGTCTCACTATGTAACCCTGGCTGTGATCTCTGGAAGTGTTAGCTTCCTAATACACAGAACAAGTATAATAATTTTCTCTGCTTTGCATATTTACAAGGAACTCCAAAAGGTAGATAGTAGAATCAAGTGACAGAATTTCTATAGTTCACCCATGTGGGGGTAATGTTCAAGCCGCCTACCAGATTATCTGTCCATACCTATGCATGTTGTATACACATTACATATACACTGTTTGGACAATCCATATTAAAAATGGATGCTACTAAACATGAAGTTTAAGTGGCTAAACTATACTGGAAGGGAACAATTTATAATTTTAAATAATTATTAGCCATATAATATACTAGACTATAATAAAGTTACACAATTTTCCTGTATAATCTAAGCAGAAACTTCTAGTGTTAAAATTCATCAATTATAAAATAGATCATAATCCAGTCACAAAGGGCCAGTTCAAGAGTCTCTGCAAGGAGTAATGTACTTTTGTTCAGATTGTTTTGATCATACTTGTCACATGAAGGACCATGAGTTATAAGACAGACAAAACAAAACACCTACTTCTAGTATGAAAGTAGTATTTGGAAAGTTCCAATGGTACTTAAGCATACTAGAAGGTTTTGAAAATTTAAACTGCTCAATATTACAGCACAAATATAACATCCAAAGTGTTTTTGGTTTAAATTTCAACATGGGCTGAAGTTATTAATCTATCATTAACAGTATGATTTTATAGATTACCTCTACTTTCTCTTCATAAAGCAGAATCAATCATCTTACTTGTCCTGTACAGATAAGTCTGGAGTGAATCACTAGCTCTTGAAATCAGAACAATCCACCGGAATGACTATGCAGACTGCCTGCAACTGCTTTAGCCTGCACACTCTTAACACTGCAAGAACAAGTGCATTTTTAAAGTTTTTTTAGTTAATCCCACTTTGCAACAGTAGACATATCCCTCCAATAGATGACTGTGAGCATCTACTTCTGTATTTGTCAGGCCCTGGCATAGCCTCACAAGAGACAGCTATATCAGGGTCCTGTCAACAAAATCTTTCTGGCATACGCAATGGGTTTGGTGGTTATGTAGCAGAGGATAGCATAGTCATCCATCAATGGGAGGAGAGGCCCTTGATATTGCGAAGATTATATTCCCTAGTACAGGGGAATGCCAGGGTCAGGAAGCAGGTTGGGGAGCAGGGCATGTGGGGGAGGGTATAGTGAGCTTTAGGGATAGCATTTGAAATGTAAATAAAGAAAATATCTAATAAAAATGTAAATGCAAAAAAATAATGTAAAAAAAATCCCAGACAGCTTTAAATAAGCAGTGAGTGAATTTATACCAGTGATGTGTAGATCATATTGATTTCAGCAAAAATAATGCTTAACTAGAATTTCAAATAAAATCTTCAGATATTTTCTTAGAGGATCTGAGACTACAATTGTAGGAAGGCATATTTTTAATTAATTTTATGAATGTGCTGAAAACACAGAATGGAGCACATTACATTTGAATAACCTGGAATAGAACCTACAACAGCTTACACGAAGTGTTAAAATGAGATCTTTCACTCCATGGGATCTTGCCATATTCATAGACAAGGACCAATAGGCATCAGATGTCACATATTTAATGAAAGTTCTAGGCAATTTCCATAGAATTTGTGAAAGATGCTCAAGTCCAGTTTTATAAGGCAGGGATATTTGTAGTAAGTGTCAAAAGTATTATGGATTGGAAGGCTTTGCTTGTGTTATAAATCCCATGATTGTCATATTCTAACTTCAAATACAAAAGCTTTTAGACCCCTTCAAATTTGTGAGAAACACAACAATTAATGTCTAAGTATGTAAGACTTATTCTTTTGTGAAACCATTCTGGTATAATGTTCTGGATGGTTGTTAGCAATATTTTATTGCCAACAAGAACTTTTAAGGCAGTTATAAGTTGTGTTAAAAAAAAAAAAAGATGAGTGTAATCTTGAAATATCAGTGCCAAAAGAGGTGATGGATAAATATTCCATAGAAGAAGCCAGATTCTGCTAACATTTCTCAAAACCAAAGAAGGTAATAATTTTGAAAGAGCTTTCTGGGAGTGGATTCAACTTCCATTCAAGAAAAATGTTCAGAGGAATGGAGTAATAGCAACATATGCGATAGATTTCCAGATTTACGGAGACAAATGTTATGTTGAGTATCCAGTTAAAAAAATAAAAAATGCTTCCTAGACCAGTGAAAATGTGGCTAAAAGTTTAAATAAAGCCATTTGAGAAAAGCATGATTCTTTCTGCTCCAATAGGTTATATTATGCAATAACAATTATTTATCTTTTGTACTTGAAATCATAAAGCTCATTTTTTTATTCATGCAAATTGGATGTTTGGGTTAGTGTGGGTCATAGTCACCCTCTTCTCACTGAACGTTCAGTGGCCCATGCTAAGGAATGGCCATCACAGTTAAAGTCACTGACTACATCATCGGGAGAAAAAGGAAGATTGTTGAGACTTATCACTGAATGCTAATCTGTTCACAATTTATTGGTCAGATCTAGTCACACAGTCTCACTGAACACAGATCTTCAGAAAGTTCAATTATACTGTAGGCAGATAAGTGGGATTCCATTCATGTATACTTACCCACCTACAAAGAATCACTTTAGAAAGAGAATTTACCAAATTCAGGAAAAGCGTACCACAGGTTGTATTTCTGTCAAGCCAGACATACTAAAGATTTACCTTTCCTTGACTTCTGAGGTTCTATATCATTGAAATCTAGTGAAGAAAGCATGAGAGCCAATGGAAAGTACAGCAACAACTGAGGACATTCCCCTTTTTCCAAATACAATGACACGCAAAAAGACTTAATATTAAGCTTGAGGAAATTGTCTGTATTAAATAAACTTTGGACTTGTCAGATGTATGCTATATAACAGGATCCTATATGAAAACTGGCAAAAATCATATTTTCCATAATAAGATTAAATAAAATGTGATCTCAAGGATTCATAACTGGACAAAAATGGATCAGAGACTGAGAGATAGGCCATTCAATGACAGACCCAACTTGGGTTCCATCCCATCAGCAGGCACCATACTCCGACAGTGTTACTGATGCCATGTTGTGTTTGCAGATAGGAGCCTAGCATGGATGTCTTCTGAGAGTCTCTACCAGCAGCTGACTGAGACAAATGCAGATACTCACTGTCAAACAGTGGACTAAGGTTACGATCCCTATGGAAGAATTTAAGAATCTGAAGGGGATGGCAATCCCATAGGAAGACCAACCATTTCAACTAATCTAGAGTCTTAGGAGCACCCAGAGGCTAATGCACCAAACAAAGAGCACATGGTCTGTGGCCATGGCATATACATGACAAAGGACTGGCCTCTGTGGGAGGGAATGGGCCTAATCCTGAAGAGATTTCATGACCCAGGGAAGGGATATTGGGCATGAGGTGAGGTGGGGTGGGTGGGTAAGGGGGGTGAAGGTAGGGGTGAGGGAATAGGGTAAGTGGGAAAGCACCACCTCAGAGGCAAAGGGGTGGGGGAGAGGGTAAAGAACTCTTCAAGTGGGAACCTGAAAGAGGGGTAACATTAGTAATGTAAATAAATATAACTATTTTTTAAATGCCCTGATTATTAATGTAGATTGCCTATAATTTAAAAATGGGTAAATCAGTGGTAGTTCCTCAACAACTTCTAATCCAGGCTGAGACAAATGCATAGAAGTTACAACTGTATCTTTACATGCTAATTGTGAGGTTTATATTGTTAGTCTTGTTTCATAACCGGTAAATTAAAATTTAATCAAATTCTGGAGACACTATGTTCTGAAAAGGAAATGCAAATCTATCAGAATAAACATTTTAGGTTTACTGCCTTCCTGCTGCTTTTCATATCTTCCATTTATCTTTACAGAGTGACAAACTTAATTGTACTTAAAATTGTTTTATTATTGCCTTTATTTATGTACTTAATGCAGGAACAACTTCACGTATGCAAGTAGTTAGTATATAGTTATGCTTTATAGCAATGTCCTGGCCCAGTACCAGTCACTTTATGTACAGTGTGCAGCACAGAAAAGATTATGTTCTGTCTTTCATACCTTTGGAAACACCTCTGTACTGGGGACGAAGTTCAGTAGCTAGCAATCAATTGCAGAGTGAAAAAGGCAATCAATTGCACAGTGAAAAATGAAATCGATTTTTTAACCTTTATTTCTTATATGCTACATTGTTTTGATCGGAGAAATATCAATGTGGTTTAGACATAACTTAAAATTCAGTTTTTGAAGATCACAGGTGAATAATGTGAAATATTTTTAACATTATTTTCTAAATGATACTAAGTAAAATGGAATTATTACCTTCCTAATTCAGATACTTTAGAAAGATAATCAGGACAATTATAATAATTAGTAATAAAAACATCATTCAGTATACATATTTAAAAACAAGCTTATAAAAAAAAAAGAAATGTTTAATTGGTTTAATGCCTCTAAAATGGTTTGCTGGTTATCATGAGGCTAGTTTTCAAAGAATGAATATGGTCTTCCAACGTGATCTAGGAAAAGTCTCTTTTACTTGGTGTAATACCAAACTGTAATGCCTTGGAGATATATATATATATATACATACATATATATATATACATACATATATATATACACTATATATATATACACTATATATATACACTATATATATAGTGTGTGCACTCATAATCACAGAAGATGGATTTTGAAGAGGTCATGAGTTTGAGAGAGTCTGGGCAGCACTGGAGGAGCTGGAGGGAAAAGGGGAGGAAGAGAAATGATATGAAAATAATACTTCTATATAAAGTTTTCAAAGATAAAATTAAACATTAGGAAAAAGCAAGAAAATTGTATTCAGCATCCAACTTCACACATCTTTTCTAGCCTCCATGTCTAGACATCTTGCTTCCACCTCATAGCACTCTCGTCTAACATCGGCCATGTTACTTGCTACCAGGCGCCATGCTTAGGAGTAAGGGGATCACAGCTGCTTTATTTTCTAAGTCATACATCTATGTGCTATTTGCTTAACGTGAAAATTTACATTTAAGAAAAAGCCTTTGATCCAAGTAAATGAATTGAGGATCCACTTAAGCAATGTAGGTTCCTCGTGTGAAGTGTCTAGAGGGTAAAGGAAATTCTTTCAAATGAAAAATCAAGTATAATAATAGTAGATAATAACTAGATCTGGTAGAAAGTAGGCTCTAGATAGCTCTTGGATTTCTTACATATGAGAGGGAACAAGCTGAAGAAGAAGACAAATGATTTGGAATAGTCTTTTATATAAAGAGCTTGCTGAATGCTCACCAGTTACCAAGTATCTCTTTTGAGATAATTTCCTGCTGCTCTCTCAGTCATCATGAGTCAGACCATGTGGTTGTATTATTTTCTTTCATTCATCAAACAGAAACTTTTACTATGCATTTAGCTTGTTTCCATTAGCTTTATTATCGCAATAGCCTATAAGCATGTTTTGTTTTGTTTGGTTTGGTTTTACTTTTTATCCCTGAGTTCAACACAAATGAAATTCATATTAGATAATTGATGTATTAATCTACTTTGTATGAATTGTGGTTCTACAACCATAATATTTTTCCAACACAATATATCATAGAGATTTCTCCATGATCGAATTTAATGGCTATTCCATTTATTGTCTTCTAAACCAACTGCCATTGCATGGGTTCTGTAAACCTTGAATACCCCTGTTGGGCATGTGAATCATCTCCCTTTCAAGTTTTCACACTGAATTTGGTGGTTCTACATTTTCCCTTCAATGTACCTGTGTTTTTCAGTATTTTTCTCCTCTTATTTTATTGCATTCTTTCCTTGAACAGAGGAAAGACTTTTCGGCTTTAATATAATACTTCAAAGTATTGTATTAACTCTACTTTTATTTTGCTTTTTTTTAAACCTTACAGAGTTTCTATACTAGTCTCCCTTTGATAAGCGGTTTTCCAAAAATTAATATCAGAACTGAGGAGGTAGTATCAATGGCAGAACACTTGTCTAAGATGTGTTCAATTCATGCATTTAATTCTCTGAACAATTAATTAATTAATAGATTTTTCTCAAATTTTTTTCATAATATATTCAGAAGGTAGTTGATCATTGGTATTTGTTTTATACCTCTCTATATTGTGAACATTTTATTTCTTCTTCAATGTAATGCCAACATTGGATTTTTGTAATAAATCAACTTGGTAATGGCATTTTAATCTCTAAATCTTTGTTTAAAAAGTTTGTATTTGTTCTATTTTATGAAAAGTTTGTACTTTCTATACCTATACATACTTATGAATTCTTCATCACAATCCAATGACAAGATAAATTCAAATTTACTAACATATTCTTCATGCTCATTTCTACTCCTATCTCCCATGTGTCAAACACAACTATCAGTCTCTACAGATATATTTCTCTGTACATTTTATATAAGCAACACCATATTCTTAATATTTTCAATGTAATATACTGGTTTAATGTTTTCTAAATCACAAGCTGACTATATTTTACTCTTTTTCAGTGCTGAGTACTTCTCCACATTATGGATTTTCACTATATATTTGCTGCCACTTTTGTTTAGAAAGGTGTTATGCACAAATGCAATGTCTTTAGAAACTATGAAGCCATTCAGGGTTCTCATTACCTCTTGTGTATAAATAATGGATCTCAGGAGACTCAGGAGTGCATGTCTGAGGTCGCTTTATTCAAAAGAAACTTAACACCAATATTTAGAAACATTTGTAATTGTATCGGTGGTTAAGTAATCAATGTATAAATTGTACTCCAGAGAGTTATTAACAGTTTATAATGACATCAATTTATAAACATATATTTCACCTCCAGTACCAATAGGCATGTATACATATGCTTCCAATTTTCAGTCTTATTACTGTTTATTTGCATTGTTAAAATTAGAAGTGAGGTAATAGATTTCAATTATACCCCACGCTAGTCATCTACGAAACTTGTACAGAACACTCTTACTTCATCCTATGCTTAATTGCCGAGTGACATGAGCTTTTATGTTTTGCTTTGCTACATAAAGACTTGTGGATAACACATACTTATCAAGCATTTAACTTACTAAATATTTAGCCAGCCTATTAATAACAAATACTTAACAAGTGTTTCTTAACTTGATGGTAATAGAGTTGGTTTTGATCAACTTATGTTTTCTTATATTAAAGACGATTATAAAATTTTAAAACTGTTGTTGGCAGTGCAAACTCATGTAATCACTATGAAAATCAGTGTGGACTTCCCCCAAAGCTAGAAATAGAACCTCTATCTTAACCAGTTTAACTACACTTGAACATTTCCCTAAAGGTCAGTAAATCCTACTTCAGAGATGACTGCTCAAACCTGTTTACTGATGCTATTTTTCTGATACCCAGAAAATGCAAATAGTCTAGGAATTCATCAAAAATGAGTGGGTAATAAAAATGTGGTTTATGTAAACAATGAAATATTATTCACCTGTAAAGAAAAATGAAATTATATTGTTGACAGGTAAATCACTGAAGCTAGAAATAATCTATTCTGATGCTAGTTATGAATTTGCAGATATGTAGATTTATTTTGGCACACACATAGGAGAAAGGGAACTAGCAAGTGACCATGAGGAAGGAATTCTAAAGGGAGGCAAATAATCTAGGTGGTATGAAGAAGGCAAGAGGATAATGGAACAGTGAGGGTAAAATGGGGTGGAGAGTTCAGGGAGAAGAGAGTACGGGAAGATATAGTTAACACTAAAGACTTTGGGAGATGACATTCTGAAACCTACTACTAAGATACACATTATATAAATGAGATTGAATTGGAGTTACTTTATTTACGGGAGACAATGCCTCCCCTCTATATCACAGACTTTCACATGAGCCAATACCAGATGGGATTTATTTCTGACAGTAGGGTCCTACATATCTTCTCAAACATTATATGTTCTTGCTTTTGGTTATTTCCAGAACTTGATGTTAAGACACCATTCTTGAATATTCTAAGTCCCTTTGCAATAGAGCATATAGAAATCAAGCTGAAACTGACAGGGGAACTTCATACCTACTAACTAGTTGAAGTGGAAACTTAAGGGTTCTTTTGAAAGTCAGTTGGATGGTGTTTTATTGGGATAAATACATGGAGAAATGTTTTGTTAAATTGGACACAGCTTTGAAGGGCTAAGGCAGACGTGGAGGAACATCTCACTGAAGCAGACACATGAAAGAGATGTTTTGCTAAAGCAAGCGTGTGAGAGGACACGTGATGAAAGATTCTTTGCTAACAACAGACATGTATTGGTCTGTCTTACATAGCGGTAATTGGGGTGCATTTGTTGGAATGCCATAGAGAGAAACAGCACCAAAATCTTCTGGTGGTATGCTGCAGTTTGTTACTGCTTCCAAGGACTTGGGATTATTAGATGTGTGTGCTGAGGCAAGACCTATGCTGAAGCAAGACCCTTTCTAAGGCAAGGCATATAAAGGACATGTGATGTTGGGAGGGTATAAATAGGACTTCAAGCAGTAATGAAGACAAAGCTTGGCTTTTTTGGGTCTTTGCTGATCTTCTCTTCCCTGAGTGAGGCACTTTTGGTGTTCCTGTTGGTCTGTCCTGCTGACTGGAGCAGAGGCTGAGGCCTGTCTGTCCTTGATAGGTCACATCACCACTGTTGCTCACGTGACTATGGAACTGGACTGCTGGTGTATCCTTGAGGTGTTTGCGAGTGGACCAAGCTGCTGATGCCTGCTAACCTGTGAACTGAACTGCTAATTTCCAGACAGCACAGACAGGAATTTCTCCAAAGAACTTTTCTAAGAATTTCTAAAGATTTCTTTCTTCTCTACTACCTCTGGTGGGTAGTAGGCTACAAGAAAGGTTAAAGCATTTAAGAACCATCATTAAAATAGAATTTAAAAAAAAATTAAAGTTAAAACTAGTCTTCATAGCTTTTGAGGTCTACGCATAATACCAGGGGAGAAAAATGATATATTCTGAGTGTCTAGGTTAAACACCGTGAATAACAATAATACCATGTAAAGTATGCCTACTTGTCAATAAAAACAACGCCATTATGGGAGTAAACAACTGTGTTCTGAGGATGTCAATCTGCAAGATGGAGTGCATGCCTGGTATCTTTAACTGGGACAAACACCTACAAGAGTATCTAGGACTGCTATTCACCTAAATGGAGAGCATAATTAACTCCCATGCCCTCTCACTTCTTGACTTTATACCTACAAATAAGTGCATCTCTAAACCCTCTTCAGAGAAATTGCTCTGTGAAGAAGATGGTGATTACCATAAAAAGTCATAACTTCTTAACATGAAAATAATAAGAGACCAGAGTATTCAACTATAAATTGGACATCTATATAACACCCTTCTCTCCAACTTCCAAAGAACTCAGCAGTCATCTTAGAAGAGTATACAGAAAGAAAGAGAACAGTGAAAGGGAATAGATGCCAAGGCAAACCCCCATTTTTTATTCATGGGCAAGGATCATTGCCATATGACTTCATAAAGGTTGACACTGCTTGCTTAAGACCTGCCATAAATCAAGCATCCTAAAATCATAGGATGAATTGAAGTGTGTCTTATGAAGTCTTACTCCTACTGAGGAGCTATTGACAATCGATGGTTTTCAGTTTTCATTCAGACATGTGGTACTTGAGAGACTAGTTTTGTTCCAGGACATAGTAGCACACACATGTACATACAGGCCGCATTAAATGGACTCGGTGCATTAAACCAAACTGACAAGGAGCATGTGAATTTAAGAGGAGAAAAGGAGGCTGTTAGATGTGAAATTAAAGAGAACAGAATGGGGGTAGATTTGACCCAATTACATATTTGAAATTCTCAAACAATAAAAGAATCACAAATACCATTATCTTTCAGATATAAAATAGAAAACATTATCATCACTTACTGTTTACATATTAATTTATATAATTAAAAACAACTGAGACTAAACATGATTATGTACAGAGAAAATGTATAAAATGAACTATATGTGATGTGATCTATAATCATAAGCAAGTTCTAGTCATTATATGTCTTCAAATTAACCAATTTCCCAATATCTTTCTCCTCACTGTACACATATTCATGTGTCTGGGTATTGTGATACACACACATACACACACATACACACACACACACACAAGGGTGTGTATATGTATATGGTTCAAGTTTAGAAAAAAAGTATTAGGATAGTAAAGGCACCTCCCTTTGAACAATGAAGCCCTCTATTTCAAAATCAACATTTCCCAAAAGGCACTGTTGCTGCCTCCCAGGGTACACCAGGAGCAATACACTTATTATGCTTATTATTTCCTCTCATGCTGGCTACTAGATAGATACCTTGATGCTAACCATAGTTACATTATATTAAAATGAAACTGTATGAAGACACAAAATCCTTTTATGCAGTCCAATTTAGAATCCATTTTACACTTTTACTCTGTAGTGCCATGTCTAGAATCTGGGATGTGATAGGAATTGTAAATTTCTGCATATATTTCTGCTATGCTGGAATTTGGTTATTAATTTTGTAATGATGATAATTCTCTCTTTATAGATAGATTGATATTACATTCTATTATCGGAACCAAAATGCAATTTGTTTTCTAGCCAGGATTCTTAGGCTTGCATTTAGCCTTACTCATTTTATAATGAAAGTAAATTCATATTGACAGTGAATCCAAAGCTCAAAAGAAGGAAATGATATCTGACTTACAAGTAATACAGCTAGGCTGTGCTTAATATTAGCCAGTAAATGCACCTAAAAACACAGCAAATTACATTCCAGTTACAAATCATAGTGGTCTTCATAATTTTTCAAGGGACTTTATAATTATTTCAAGTTTCAGAATTTTATTACAATGCAAAAATTATCAATATCTACTAGTTTCTTGCTAACTAACTTAATGAAATAAAGACTTAGCTCTATGATTACTGACACTAAAATCACTAAAATGAAATAGGTCAGAGGGGATATCAGATTTTCTACTGCCAATACTACTGTAAGAACTAAAATGTTACATGAGGCTTGAGTTTAGAATTATAGATTAAGCTACAGAGCAGATGCCTACAAGGTAAATACTTTAAAACTGTTGTTCATGGATATTGAGTAACTTACCTGACTTTAATGGAAGATACACACACACACACACACACACACACACACACACACACACGTGTGTGTGTATATATTTGAGAAACTTTAATTCCATCTAAGCATATGTATATACATGCTTGGATGGAATTAAAGTTTCCCAAATGTTGTTTGGAACAGATGCACTCACTGCCAACTGCCAATAGCAATCTGCTCAGGATGAACAGGGCACATTTAGAAACACTGGCCACTACAATGTATCTAAGTCACTGGAAATAGAAACACAGAAGCTCCACATCAGCCCATTCATGCCCATTGACTATTCATCCTTCTTTGCTTCCCAGAAGCAACAGCAAGGGAGTTGATGCCAGATGAAAAAGGCATCTAAATGGCTACCACCTATTTAAAAATGAATTAAGATCTACTAACTGTAAAATAGCTAGCATCTGTGTTGTTTTTTAAGAAAATAATCTTATATATAAACTATAAAATCTTGAGATTACGAGGGTGAGTTCAGTGGGAAAGGCAAGCTGAGACCTAGGACGTAACTGTCTTTGCTGCTCTACTTTTATTTCCTTAAGAAACATCTTTTACAAATTCCATTTTTTTTCTTTTAGGATATATATTGTTTTATGTTTAAACAGAATTTGAAGTTCATAATGCTGAAGTAACCCCTAAGTCATAAAAGGATGTGACTAGGTGATGTATCATCTCACCACTATATAAGCAAGTTAGATTGGGGACTTTAAAATGAGGCGAATGTTCATATAACATCAGAAAATTGATTGTCCTTCCTATCTAACATTCTGCCTTCTGGATAAAACCAACCAGATTGGAGAATCAGTAACTGACAAGCCTGTCTGCGTCCAGTGACTGCCTCTCCCTGTACTGCAGGAAAACATTTCCACCTATTGTCCTTTCCCAGAATATCTGGAGAGCAAATGAAATCAACCATAATGACTACCAGAGCCAAATAATAATCAGTTTTTAATTGAAGCATCAAGCCAATTAATTTGTGACAACGTCCTATCAGTTCTTATTCCACTCGTGAAGTTTCATAGGACGCAGGCCATTTTCAGCTCCAGAGCATTCCTGGAAGTATTTAGTATTTGGACTTTTCTAAAATCCCCTTTACTAGGGAGAAAATATTTTAGAGATGGTGTCTCAAGATTTAATTTGAGATCGCAAAATAGAATCACTTGTTTGATTGAATCAAATTTTATTTAAATTGAGGCATTTTAAACCTCAAACATATTTCTTATAATTAAAAAAAAATCTTTTGCTTTTTGTTGTTTTTCAGAAACCTAATGGAACTCAAAATTTTAATTTACTTTGTTTATTAATACAAATACATGCTTTGTGGCTGCCTGTGTGGATAACTACATAGACTAGTAAAGATATTGTTATGCTCATAAAATTTCCAAGGTAATATATTTTAAGAACTAACTTTTTTTTTCTTTTTCTGGGGACCATTTATTCTTGCTTCCCCTGAAACACTTTACATAAATGTTGCCCAGATGATAGTGTGTAACAAACACTCAGTAATAAAAAGCATCGATATATTTTCTAGCTTCCATTGACATTAAATTACAAGTGTTATATAAAAATTAAGTTCCATATTTAGATTAATCAATAGGCAAATAATGGATGCTTTCCACATGAATGATCACTAAACCACTTCATCAATAGGAAATTGCCTCACTTAAGAACTTTAAGGTGAAAATACCTGGCATTATCCCAATACATATATGCTGGCTTTCAGCAAGAAGAGCTTCAGTATTGTCTGCCTTGCATTCAGCTGTATTGAAAATAAAATACACTAATAAAGATGTTGAGAGCACCCTGAGAAAGAGCTCTATTTTAAATGTTAACCGTTGCTTCTTAGTTCTGATTTTTTTTTCACTTTTATCTTGTGGCCCAGTATCTTTATCTGGGTCTTGGCTTGTATTCGTTATTCCTAGAATACAATGATCCATCTTTCCCCCTATCCTTTGAGTACTATTTCATAAGAGGGTTAATATCTCAAGAGCTGTAAAGACCACCCTTAGTACACTCTAAAATTTCATTAGAGTCGAAAATGACCACACGTGATAAGCACAAACTTCACAAGGCACCCTGGAAAATGTATTTTCAGCTCTCTGACAGGGATAGGATATTCTCACCAAGTATGCACAACATCTTAAATATATATTTACGTTTTTTTGTGGCTTATACACTACAGTTAAATATACCCATTGTCCACCACGGCTAAGTGAGTACTTATCAGAGAGATCTGTGGTTTTGAAAATACTAGAAAATGTCAAAGGCACTGTGAAATGTGAAGAATCTTGCTTCCACAAATAATCTGAACTCAAGGCCCTTTCCCAACAACCTGCCCCCACCTTCTCCACTGCCTTAACTTCACCATTCTTCCACCCCTCCATGTTCTGGGCATGAATCCCTACTCATCCTTTACCCTACTCTCTAAGTCTTACAACAGCTTTCCTCTGTTCTCAGAGAAGGTCCCTTGGGCTAGGAGCTCAGTCAAAGGCTGAATGGGCGACTTCCCAAGCAGGTGACAAGGAAAGGGGAGGGAGAGCAGAGGGTGTGGTACTCCCTTTTCTTCACCACACCCCAACCCTGGGATTTTGCACTCTGGTCCATCTCAGCTCAGAGGGGACCTAGCAGGTCGCCTTGCTGAGCTCCAAGCAATTAGTGATGGCCAGCCACTGGGCACTCTCTGGCAACAAAATTATATTAAGTAGGAAACATTTTTTTAAAATAGACACAAAACTTGCCTTTAAAGGAAGCAAGTGTCCAGAGTAGCAGGCAAAACCAAGGATTAGTTCATATGATCCCCAGAAAGCCACAGAGAAAACGGAAAGGCTCCTTAGAAAGGGACCTCACAGATTACCTCCCACCCTTCCCTTGTTGCCCTTTGAGACCTGAGAAGACCTTGGGTTGGGTTGGAAGGGGAGAGAGAGGCTTTACCTCCTGGGGATGCCCTCAGGGCGCTGACTATGGTTGCATCCCCGAAGTGGCTCTGGCTCCCCGCACCGCTTTCCAGAGCACAGCCTGGGTTCCGACTCGCCTCCCGAAGACGGGGCGCCCAGCTGGGTGGTGCGCCGGGACTCGGGCTCACGTCTCCCGCCCAGGCTGGGTTGGACCCCCTATGCCGCGCCGCCTCAGCCACCAGGCTCGCTCGTCGAGCAACCACTCCACCGCCCGGCGCCCCCACACCCACCGGCTCCGCCGCGCCCGCTGGGAGCCTCTAGCGGAGGCCAAGCGAACCGCAGTTTACCCGCGGAGCTTGTGCTCCGACGCCGGCTGCTGCAAGGGCAGACCCGGCCGCCCTGTGCACTTCCCGAGCTCTGCATCCCGCCAGCCTGCTCCATCCTCACCTGCCACTCAATTCTTGACAAGACCCGGGCCCACTGCTCCCTATCGCAAGGATGGGATAGGTGTGAGGAGCTAGAGAAACACCTTACCAGAACAGAAAATCAAAACAAAACAAGAGCCAAGCCCAGATGTAAATCAGCCTGGACAGAAGATCCAGTTCCAGATGCAGTTCCCAGTAGGTATCCAGAAGTGTGCAGAAAGGACACTCCCTTTTGCCGACCGGTTCTCAACCATCTGCACCGGCTGGTCTGGCTGGTCTTCCACTTACCAGCCGGGAGCCATTCACACGGGTTGTGCAGCTGCGTGACAACAGCCCAGGGGGTTCCATGTAACTTACCTTACCCCCGCCGCATCCCAGCATCTATTTTAAGTTATTCTCTCAGGAGATTCAAGCGGCTGGGTTGCGGTCTCTTACCTTGACATGTTGTTCATGCCCCTTCGTGTCCTTAAAATCCAAAGCCAAGGAGGATGAAGCTCACAGGAGTCTCCGGGCTTCTTTAGGCGTCCTCCTGCCTCAGCTCTGTCAGCTTTTCCTTTCAAAGGGGTCAGGAAGGGAATGTCGGTTCTAAAGCCCTGACAGTCTAGGTGTCTCCAAACCCTCACGCCTGTGGCGACTGATACAGGGACAACCTTGGATGGCCGTGGAAACCTTCCCTGTCCCTGCTCAGGCAACTTGGCTGCGGATCCAGTTTTCTTCCGTGACCCCACAGATGCGTCGGATAGCCAAGCTGGGTACGCCGTCAGGAGCCGGGGCTCCTCTCTGATTCTCGCCACCGCACCCCTCCCCCTGCTCCCGCCAAGTGGGAAGAAAACCTGCGCTCAGGCAGGTTCGGTGCAGAGCAGGTGCTGGCAGCAGAGCCACGCCGAGGATCGCGCTCCACCACCAAGGCGTCTTGGCTACAGCCCTTGCGCCCAAGCGTCTGCGCCAAGGAAACTTTGAGCGGAGGCCGGAAAGCCAAGGGATGGGTGGTGGAAGGCCCTGTGAGGTGGCTGAGGAGCTGGGAAGGAGAGACACCGGGCGGGCGGCGGGCTGCTGGGTCCCGGCGGCCACACTCAGCGCGCGGACTGCGCGCACACACGCCCGGCTTACACGCACCGCTCACACGCACACTCCCGCGCGCGCGCACCAACACGCACGCCCAGCCTCGCGATCGCGGCCCCAGGCCACAGGCGAGAGCCAGAAGAAAGCCTTCACCGGGGGTTCCCAGAATGGGTAGGCTGGCGACATCGTCCCTCCTCTACAGTTAAAGGAGTACTTTAGTCCGATTTGTCACCTCCCATCTCCCCGCCCTGTCTCGAGTCTCCACTTCTGGCTGTTTCCTGTGGTCAGCTCTTCTCCAGGTACCCTGAACGTGGAGAGAGCAGGACTTCAGACACTTTCCCATCACCACCCTTCCGGGGCACCAGAGCCCTTCTTCGGTGGAGTGTCTGCTACACCTTCCTAAGGAGAAAGGGGCTCCTTGACATCCTTTAAACCGAAGAGCCTGGGCATCATTTCTTGAACAGAATCTTGCGACATCCCCTTGTGCTCATTCCCGGTGTAACTTTGTCTCAAAGAGCTCCTGAAGTTCACTTACATGCTCTTGCAAAGAACTGCTCAGGGACTTGTGTTAGGCAGCTTTTGGATCAGGACTCATTTCAGGTTTTCTGCTTTTATTAAAAACTGGATGGTAGCAAGCGAAAGACTCAGCGGGAGAAAGGTGTGGGGATGGGGCAGCATGGAGATTCAGCCCATTTAGTTTCCCTTTCCAAAATTTTGGCAAGAGGTTGTGGAATATGTCTCCTGGTAGCTCCTACTGCACTTACTCAGTACTTAAGGCAGGGATGCCTGGTTACTGCACAAATGGGCCCGCTAAACCACAATGTGAAGAAATCAGAGATCCGCCAGAAGTCCCTGCAAAGAATCCACCCTCTGGAAGTTTGTCTTGCTTGGACTGGAGAGCAGGAAATCATTCCGGAAAAAAACGGAAACTTTTGCTACGATGGTTTCTTGATTGTTTTATTTTGTTCCTTTATTTGGAACCCTGATTTTTCTTTATATGCCGCGCTCGAGTTCACCAAAGCTTTGCTGCAATTATTCTGTTTCCCAAGTACTGGAAAGGCTGGGAGGCTGCAGGTTTCTCTTTCAATGTCTTTCCGAAATCTCTGTGGATAGAGACAGAAAACGAAAAGTGATACTGCATAGAGATGGCGCTAGGACCCTTTGCAGGAGGGACGTGCGCCACTCCCCCGCTGTTTCTACAAGAGCTTATTCTCTCAAGATCCAGGGTATTTTGAGTGGTCCTTTCCCAGTTGAGTTAGAAGCTGGCTGGCTGAGAATAAGAAAATACAGTATGTGAGCACTTGGAGGAGAAACTGTAGGTTGCAATAGTGGAAGGGAGGAGGATTTTGAGCAAAAGAAGAAACTTGTGTTGTTAGGAGCTGCGACCACGCTATTCATTGCCTGAGTAGCCAAGCATGTTAAGGTAAGGATGAAGTAACAACCATGCAGTATGCAGGGTCCGGTCGAGTGTCATTCTGAAAGCATGAGTGCAGTCTGAGTTTCTTGAGTGAGTCAGCGTGTTGAATCCTGTGTGAGACAACCAGGCAGAATCACTTCCTTACATTCTTCCTGAGTTTGGGGATGATGCGGAAACTGCCCCTTGGAAGGAATGAACCACAAGCTATTTGCTCTGCTGCTAAAGGAACAGCACCAACAGAGTCTGCATGTTTGAGTTCAGTGTTGACTTTCCTTGTGCAGTGAAGGGAAGAGCTAGAAGCTAACCCACCCAAGGAGGGAGTCTAGGTGAAGAAAGAGAGAAATCTGGAGCAATGCTAAGCAGTTGAAAATAAGAATACAACTGATTTCGGTTTGATATGCTAGGGTGTGTTTTGGGCACCTGCATTTCCAACAGTGTTTTAAGTGGGGAATGTTAAGCTGGTTTTGAACTTGGTGTTATCTATGAATTGTGTTCTGGTCATAGGTTTGGGACTTTTCTGAACTGTAATTGTTTTCTTTCTTTAATAAGTGACTGTTGTGGTTACTGAATTGGGGCTACGGGTTATAATGAACAGTTTTACGTAAGGCAATCCTTTCATTGTATAGCTCTTTCAATTAACAAAACTGGACGTGCATTGCAAAGATCAAATGATTCCTTTGTTGAGCATACAGCTCTTCAGAAAGGTTCTGGACTGAGGAGATCTTCCTGGCTACTGTTGACATGAAAGCTGTTACTAATGCCTCTTTTAAAAAGTAAAGTAGGTCATTTTCATGCATGCTAAGTGGATTGTTCCAAGGGTGCCACATAGTGCCCGCCCAAGACTCCAAGGAGAGGAGTATTTTTACTTGAGTTTGGGATTACAGGATGTGTGAGGAGCATCGATAATCACAGAGTAGAGTATTCTTGACAGGCAGTTAAGCACCTGCAGCCACTTGAAAAACTTGCATCTTTACTGCCTACCTGCAATAAACAGTCATTCATTCACCCCTCCCGTGAAAATAAAAGTTCTGCAATATGCTGGGTTGTTGAAAAACTAAGCACACCTGTTATTCTTTATGCAAAATGAAAGGAAATAAAAGCCACACCTTTTCTCTTCCCCATCAACTTTCACATTTCACTTTAATGGGAGAACAAACAAAGCCAATTTCTGGTTTAGAAGAGTTATACCATTTCTTCTATACTATTTTAAATATCTAAATATCTTTCTGCAGAATTGAGGAAAAGGGTTGAAACTTGAAAGCACCATCAGATCCTATAGACTCCAATGCCAGATTATAGCAACAGCATCCTTCCGGTGTGTGTGTGTTTCTTCACATTCTTTGAAAAGGGGAAATAGTGTTCTGCATAGATGGTGTGTCTGTTTCAATGTAGCCTGACTTGGAATTTTCATTCTTCAAGATTACTCTAGTGTTTAACTCCCCAGGAGCAAAACAGCTATCCAATTAAGATATGGCTTTGTTACATATTAAAAATGTTCCTTTATTAATATTTCCTACACCATGGTGTACAAGGAGAGCAAGGATGGTGGACTGTGTGTTATGATTTGGTTTCCTTGACACCTAGTAAAGAATTCCATGGAGAACAAACCTGGAGATAATGGAGTGACAAGTAACTGTTTTGCCATGTGATTTGTGTACATCAATTTAGTGATGCTCTGTGTTCTCAGATGACAGGAAAACTGATGCTTATGCAAATTTGTCAGAGGTAATGAAACTATTTTGTCATAAATAAGTACGCATGGAACCTATGCCCACTCTATTATGAAGTCTTTACTTTTAACTGTCTTGCTCATTTCTATCATTCAGGAACAAACATTTGTGGTTATTCAGAGTTAAAGGGGACCATTTTATTATATTTAAATTTAGACTATGGTGCTACAGGCAAAAGATGAATGCAGAATTAAATGGTATGATAATTTACAATAAGTTTCATTTTATGCAATTTTCTTGGTTCCTACTTGTCTTATAGGAATACTGAAAGAGGGGTGGGTGGGTATGGGGGACTTTTGGTATAGCATTGGAAATGTAAATGAGCTAAATACCTAATTAAAAATGGAAAAAAAAGAAAAAAAAGAAATACTGAAAGAGTTAACTTTTTCCTATTCCAGTTTAAAACATGACCATCATTTCTTGCCATTATTCCCCTCAGAATATGAAATGCTAAGGTGTCAACTGAAGAGATTAGGGCTCAGGTTACAATGTCTTTATCGTTATTCGTAACTTTTCATTGTTTATTTTCATCTTGTTATCCATGTGTAAAAATGTAGAATGGAATTCTATTTTGCATTTTCAGTATGTAAATAAATTATAAAAATGTGGCTATTATGATGATTCAGTGGTTAACTAAAGCCTCACAGAATTTGAGGCCCTCTTCTGGTATCCATGCATACCTGAAATCACTTGCTGATACACATGTACGTGCACACACACACAGAGAGACACACTTAAAATCAACAAATAATAAACCTTTTTTGATAGAAAATTCTAGAAATGTACTATTTGGTGTATATAGTTGAAAGCATTGTATTGTACCCTGACATTTTTATTGATGAAAAATCATTCTGTGCCCTGAAATTTTTACTGGAGATCAATCTCATGTAAAGTACTACTACCAAAGTATTTAAATGATAAAGTTTCAAAGATTAAAAGCACATATGGCATTGAATTTAAACTGACATGTCAACATTCCACAAAAAAATATAGTTGTCATTTTCAGTAGCACATATTGTGAACTATTCTTTAAACATGTATTGCCATAGGAACATTGCATTTCATTATATTTACACTACGGTGCTACAGGGAAAAGATGAAGATGTTGAGATATTTATTAATGACTCTGTAAAATATTTAGGTGAAAATAGACAGATGCAGAAAGGTGTTTTCTTCAAATCAAAATAAAACCTGTTGTGGCTGTAAAATAAGAGGACAAACAGTATGGAGGTGAGATGTTTCCTTAATTTGGGTATCTGTGGATGTTTTACCATATATATAAGTATGAGATAAATGCAAGATGTCCTACAGATATCTGTCTGTCTGTCTGACTATGTGTTACTATATATGTAAAACATCTTGTATTTATCTCACCTTCTTTCTTTAAGAAGATCTTGCATTTATTCCATTGTTTATAACCAAGGAAGTAGAATAATGACTGGAAGCTTTTCATTGTGGCTTATAATATATTTTCCTATTTATTCTTTTACTATACAATGTAATTTTGGGAGAAGTGAGGGAAATACTCAGGCTTGGGATACTATAACAAAATTTTATCCTTTAGGTTCCCATCAGAAAATTATTTCTCACAATTCTAAAAGCTAGACATCTAAGACCAGTGTTCTAGTTTTATGGCTGGTAAAGCTGTCTCTTTGACTTAAAAACAGTACTTCTGAAAGTGTGTCCCTGAACGCTCTTCCTTCAGTGTGTTTAAACAGAGTTCTTTATTCCTCCTAAGAGAGCCAATTGCATCATGGGATCTAACCCTCTTTACTTCCCAAAGGCTTCATTTCCAAGTACGGTGATATTAGAGACTAGGTTTTCAATGTGCTTGTTTATGGAGGGCACACTTCACCATCTCAGAGAAAGGAACATTCGGTCCTTAGCATCAGGCAAGACTCACCCTTGTTAGACCTTCTCTGAGCAGAGACTGATCATGTTCACTGAGAGGAAGAGCTCTGTCACTGCAGTACCTTTATCAGGATAGCTCTGGTTTAGGATTATGATAGTGAATGGCTTCTTGGGGAATGGCAGCATATTATTAATGTCTACCTCTGGGTTATCAAATGAAGATGTGTTCACTCTGTGGCGTATGCATTGCATACATTACTTAGAGATGTATTGTAGGCCACAACAACGAAAAAGAGTTTGTTCTTAGGCTCTTGTCTATATCCTTGAACTTATTCAGTTTAGATTTGATGCTGCCTATGGTGTCCTGATGAATTTAAGTCTCATTTGAACATTTCAGTCTTGCAGAAAATCTCAGCATTTGTTGATTTCATTCATATAATAGCTACCCATTACTGAACACTTTCACATCTTGAAAATTGAAAAAAAAAAGAAAAACAAACAGGGTTTGATTCTTTTAATTTACAGCAAACATATTATCTTCATTTGATAAGTGAGAAAACAGTTACAGAAATACCAAGTAATTTTCTCAAGGAAATAAAGCTGCTTACATAGTACTGAAGGTTTGAACCTTCACTGTCTCAATGCAGAGCCCAGGGTTTTAGACATCATAAAGATCTCTATTAGATACAAGACTGGAAGAACGAAAACTTGTATTCATTGCTCATAACAAGTTCCTCAAATCAAAATCAGCACATGGCTCCTGAAAAACATGGAGATAAGTAGATGTAAATGTCAGTAATAGTTACAGTCTTCCCTTTGTGCTTCACACAGTGCTAATTGTAGAGCACACATTGTTCTTTTGCATTTCACAACAGCCTCCTAAACTAGTCAGTATTACTACCATTCCAATTATCAAGACTGATAAAATCATTCCTAAATATCCTATTGCTTTTCAGCACAGACAATTTGAACACAACACCTAATGATTTATCCTTATTGCTATACTCACTTAAATTTAAACTATTATCTTATACCACAGTGTTGTGTTTACTCTAAATCACCTGCTTAAAATTTAGTCTCCTTGGTCCTCTAGGTCTCTTTTCATACCTGATCCTGCCCCTTTTCCCCTCCTCCTCCCCGCTCCCAGCCTTCCTCTGGCCAACTCCTATGACTATTTAGTTCCTTCTTCTAAGTGATATTCAAGCATCCTCACTTGGACCTTCCTCCTTGTTTAACTTCTTTGGGTCTGTGGGATATATCATGGGTATTCTGTATTTTATGGCTAATGTCCACTTATCAGTGAGTACATATCATGCATATCTTTGGGGTCTGGGTTACCTCACTCAGGATGATAATTTCTTTTTCTTTTTTTAAAGATTTATTTATTATTATATGTAAGTACACTGTAGCTGTCTTCAGACACACCAGAAGAGGGAGTCAGATCTTGTTACGGATGGTTGTGAGCCACCATGTGGTTGCTGGGATTTGAACTCTGGACCTTCAGAAGAGCAGTCGGGTGCTCTTACCCACTGAGCCATCTCACCAGCCCAGGATGATATTTTCTAGTTCTATCCATTTGCCTGTAAAATTCTTGATGATCTTGTTTTTAATAGCTGAATAGTATCCTAATTTATAAATGAACACATTTTATGTATCAACTCTTCATTTGAGGGACACATGGCTTTTGCCCAGTCTGTGACTATTGTGAATAAAGTTTCTATAAACACAGTGGAGCATATGTCCTTTGGCATGGTTGAGCCTCTTGGTTATATGCCCAGGAATGGTATAGCTGGGTCTTCAGGTAGGACTATTTCCAATTTCGTGAGAAACTACCAGATTGATTTCCATTTCCAGTGTGGTTGTACAAGTTTGCAGTACCACCAGTTGAGGAGTGTTTCTCTTTCTCCGCATCCTTGCCAACATGTGCTGTCACTTGAGTTTTGATTTTAGCCATGCTGACTGGTGAAAGGTGGAATCTCAGGGTTGTTTTGGTTTGCATTTCCCTTATGACTAAGGATGTTGAATATTTCTTTAAGTGCTTCTGAGCCATTGTTTATCCCTCTGTTGAGAATTCTCTGTTTAGCTCTGTACCCCCTTTTAAATTGTGTTATTTGTTTGATGGAGTCTAACTTCTTGCATTCTTTATTTATTTTGGACATTAACCCTCCATTGGGTGTAAGGTTAGTGAAGATATTTTCTCAATCTGTATGTAGCTGATTTTGCTATGACAGCGTGTGTCCTTTGCCTTATGGAAGCTTTTACATTTCATGAGGTCCCAATGATCAATTGTTGATCTTAGAGCCTGATGTTCTGTTCAAAAATTGTTTCTTGTGCCAATGAATTCAAGGTTATTTCCCACTTGCTCTTCTGCAGAATCTCTAGGAAGTCCCAGAAACTGGGATGGTGGAGTCTCCCAGGCGTCAACGTGGGTGACCTTAACCTAAATGCCAAACAGTGTGGACATGGAACCTGAAAAGTTCCATCCCTTAGCCAGACAAGACTTCCAGTAGTGGGATAGGTACACCAACACACCCATAAAACTATCTAAAGAAACATAGGTACAAAGATAAATCAGATACTGAAGGAATGGACAACCAATAACCATCCCAACTTGAGATCCATCCCATGGGCAAGGACCAATCCTTGATACTGTTAATGATACTCTGTTATGCTTACAGACAACTATGCCATAATTATTCTCTGAAAGGCTCTACTTAGCAGCTGACTGAAACAGATGCAGATACATACAGCCAAACATTGGACAGAGGCCAATTAACATTATGGGAGTGTTGGGGGATGGAATGAAGGCCAGGAAAGGGATAGGAACCCCACAGGAAGACAAAAGTTTCAATTAATATGACCTCCTTGGAGCTCTTAGAGATTCAGCTATCAACCAAAAAGCACATACAGCATTGGTTGATCTAGACCTCTGGTAAATATGTAGCAGAGGGCTCCCTTGTCTGGCCTCAGTAGGAGAGGAAGTGCCCAATTCTACAGAGACTTCCTGAGCTAAGGTGGGGGGATTCCAGGCTAAGTGCCACTCTCTCAGAGGCAAGGGTGAGAGGGGATGGGGGAGGATTCTATGAAGGGGGACTGGGAAGGGGGAGTGTTTGTGATGTAAATAAACAACAAAAAATTTTTAGTTCCTTTTCGACTATTTCGATTCAAAGCACATTCTGCAACAAAGTAAAAACAACCCAATTGGAAAGTTGGAATAAATACTTTTTGTACAGTTGAAACATGTGCTGGAGAAACCATTTACCTGCCAGTGGTTTGTTGCTTGCCATACCCTTAAGGTGACCTGGTGACTTTTTTTTTTGCTATTTTTTACAAAGGGAAGAAATTAAACAAGGTAATATGATTAGGAAAAAAATATGGATGTTCCTTTTCTTTCATGATTACTTCATATATGATTTCTTATTCTGAAGTCATGCTTCACATCTTCAACTGGCAGGCAGTCAGTGGATCATCAAGTCATCACACACAATTTCAAAATGCCATCTTCTATCACACATTAGTGAAATGCAATAACCCAAAGAGGGACTTTACTTCTAACACTGGTATATCAACAATAGTCATAAAATAAGGACCATGAGTTTGAGAGGGATTCTGTGGGTGCCCTCATGAGAGGTCAGAGGTCAAGGATGTACAAGGAGAAATAGGGGAATGAAATAATTGTATTTTAGCTGATAAAACTAAAATTAAACACATTTTCTTAAGTCTCCATCAGTGTTTATTACACTAGAGTTGTCATGGTATGGCACTTGGTATTTCATTAATCAAATGAAATACCAGATTATTATTCATTTTAAACTCATTCCAAGTGTGTCCCTGTGTATTGGTTGGCCTGGAGAAAATAGAACTAAATAGACTTGGTTTGAAACCTAGCCCCAGGTTTTTCAGATTTTCAAACTCCAAAAAATGATAAATAAAGAATGGTATAAAAATAAATATAAGACCACTTATTAGGGCTTGGGTGTGTCATCTAAAGGACTGAGTGTGGAAATCTGGGAAACCAGCCTGTGCTTTGGTCATGAAGTGGTTGTATCCTTTACATGTGGTATCCAGTAGAAAGAAGCAAGCTAAATTCTTGGGGGAATGTATCCTTAATAGAAATATGAAACTTCCATCTCTCTTTTTACTAGCTCTTTGCTTTATAGTAAACAGGAAGAGTCATGCTCTCTAGCATACTTCCACCAAGATATGCTATGTGTTCATGTGCTGGAATCAAGAGCCAAGGGAATCCATGAGTTTGTTTATCTCATTGTCATAGTGAGGAAAAGGTGAAGCATACAGATCACTAAGTCATCTTATAATTCACTTATTAGACATAAGAATAGGGATAGGTTTCAGGAAAGAAATTACAGAAAATGTAACCTAGATAAATATCTTCTAGTAAGAATCACAAAGGAAAAAAGTGATAGAATTATAAGTATATAAAAATAAAGACAATAGCTTGTTCAACATATTTTAAAAAGTGGGACTAGGGAAGAGAGGAGAACAGATATAGACACAAAAAGAATCATACACACACACACACACACACACACAGGCACACACACACACACACAGAGAGAGAGAGAGAGAGAGAGAGAGACAGAGACAAAGACAGAGACAAAGAGACAGAGAGATTTGCTAACCTTTATAGAAAAGCAGACAGGTTTCATTCTGAAGTGTAGTTCAGCAATGACTAATCTACAGTACCTCAGAATGTGACTGTCTTTAAAGACAAGGTTTAGAATAGTAGAAAAAGAAATGAGGCCTTTAGCATGGGGAAAATCTAATCAGATGTATCTTTATGAATAAGGAATTTTATGTGTGCAAGGGTTATATTTGCACACATGTAAAAATATTAAACCTTGTGACGGTACAGCAAGTGGGCATCTCTTGTCTGCCAAGAAGAGAAACATCAGAAGAAAGCATTTTGTTGGAGCATTGATCTCATAACACCATCTCCAAGAAGCGTGAGAAATGAATTATGTTGTTTAATTCACCCCTGTGGTGTTTTGACATCTCTAACAAGCTGACAAGTAAGGAAAGAACCACTCCACGGTCCTGGAGAAGTCATCTACAAGCTGGTGTAAGAAGCTGTTGTAAGGCCATGTGACAGGAAGAATACTAACAGAGCAAACAGGGCCAGTTAGTGAGGAACGACTTCACTGGAAATAAGTGTTGAAATTCCAGAGACAAGGCAAGGTAGAGATAATAGGACCTATACAACCTTGCAGAATCTAGGGATTGACCACACATGGGTAGGTTATCTAGGAAAGGATAGAAACTTATTTCTGAGATAAAATGGAATGAGGAGCTATACACAGGAGGTAGTTGCTGGGGAAAGGAGAGTTATTTATTTATTTTGTTGAGCATTGTCTTAGCATTGTCTTCAGAAACTTCATGAAGAGGAACCAAGTTTGTGAGGAAGAGATTTATTCAGTTTACATTTTCAGGACTGTAACTCAAGCATATCAGGAAGCAGGTGCTGATGCAGAGGCCATGGAGGGATGTTCTTTACTGGCTTGCTTCCCCTGGCTTGCTCAAATTGCTCTCTTATAGAACCCAAGACTACCAGCCCAGAGATGGTACCACCCACAAGGAACCCTCTGCCCTTGATCACTACTTGAGAAAGTGCCCCACAGCTGGATCTCATGGAGACATTTCCTCAAGGGAGGATCCTTCCTCTGTGATAACTCCAGCTTGTGTCAACACACAAAACCAGCCAGTACAAGCATATAGCCACTGGTAGGTTCCAGGAGATTCAGTGCCCACACACTTATACCAATATGGCCTCTGTAACTGGAATTAGTGGGTTAAAAAAAAAACTTGGGTAGGAGCATGTTGATAGGATATAGGGGATATTAGGTAATGAGTGATCCATTTGATCATCATTCATGGCATACACAAATATAAAATTTTTCAAGAAAATAAAATCTAAAAACCAAAAAGAAGTCTCCAAAGAGAATAGCCTGAAAAGGAAACTTCAACAATATCCCACCCATCACATCTACCAGCATATTTTTACACAGACATTAGTCATTTGGTCACTAGAACTAAAAGACAGGATAAAGGAACTGTTCTTTTAGTCATATGGCAACCATCCCAGATTATAATTAGAGATTCCTTTTGGTGAACTAAGGAAAACATAAATGTAAAGCTAGAAGCTGTCCATGTAGTGCTTGCTTATTTTTTTACTTAAATTCATTTCCTCAAAAATTGTTTCAATCTTATTTTGTCCTTAAATTTCTATAGAAATTTATGTATTTTTGTGCTTATTCATTGTTATAAACATTTTCTTTCCCTAAAATGCAATCTTGTCTAAATAGTGTCAAATGTTAACATGAGAATATTTATGTATTGTATTTCTTTAGTTTTGTACACACATAAATAAAAAGGCATAGATTTTGAAATATTACATAAGGTGGTTTATATTAATAATGTAGCTTGCCATGTAAATTATGAAATTGTCATGTAACAAAGCCCTACAATATATTTGATGTTAGCATAAATTATTTCCAAAATAAAATTTCAAATGTATAGCTTTCAAATATTTTAACCAAAGGTTTCAAATTTTTCTAATGTTTTTAGATACACAGAATTATGTCCCTTAATAGAGTATAATTCTGTATAAATGTTTTCAAACTGTTGTTATAAATTCAATAATAAAGAATCAAACATCATGAAAAATTTTTTTGGTAAATTCAAATGTTGTGTAACATGGCTCAGCCTTCTGCCAAATGACATTAGGTTTTCTAAAGCATTGCAAACATCAAGAAGACAAACTATGGCTTCTATTCCAAGAAGTGCACTGACAGTCAGATGAATGTGCATCTCTGTGAATGAGTGCCAATTCCCAAGTGCTCTTAGTATAGAGATGAAACAATACAGCACTAGACGCTGTTACACAGGACAATGACACATTGCAATACAGCAATGACCCACTTTTCCAAATAACTTTCTGAAAGAAAAATAGCACCTGGTGAAATGCTTGTTAATGTTTTATACTTGTTGTTCTGGATGCAGACTTTTTTTTTTTTTGGTTGATTAATGGTTAGTTAATATCATTAAATGAATTCTGAATACTTTCATTTGTAAAAGTAATAGATGCATAGAGGGTGATGCTGAACTCCTGTGCTCTCTGTTCCAGTTATAAACAATATCATAGAGAAACAATATCTTTTGCGCATCATAGTTAACTTGTTAAATTACTAAAAGAACAATTGGGTATTAAACTGTGGGTGAACTATTTATGGAGGAGACTCGGATTTGCTATTCTTTCTTCCATTAAAACCAGGAACTTAATACTTTTAAGAGAACTTAGCGTCTACAGAGAATTAGTTCTGAGATAGAAGAAAGCATATAAGTATGGTTGGCTAAGTAAAATATAGAATTGTCTTAAGTATCCAAAACCAATTAACCATTATTGTATACAGTTTTTAAATCAGATATGTTTAATGAATACAATATGATACTTTGCCAGACACGGACATAAATGAAGTCTATGCCAAAACAAATGAACATATCCATACATTCAAATAATTAATATTTTATGGCAAGAATGACTGGAATCTATTATTATGATTATATTTTTTCATTCTTACCAGAGCAGTCAGCAGCCATGAAGAGATTAGAAGTTCATTTTCCAGAAGTACAAAGTTTGGATAGGGAGCAGCTCAGTAGCACAATGTTAGAGCAGAAGAAATCATGACCTCCGTTTGATCCCCAACCCTTCAAAAATTTCATAGGTATGCAAAGTTGTAATTATATTAGATAAACAGATATTTAAAATATAATATAATCTGAATTTAATATTACTCAATTGTATTAATAATGCTTTTCAAAAATTACAGTGTAATGGTCAAATGGTTCAGAGGGTAAAAGCACTTGACAACATGTTTGGTCTCATGAATCCCATGGTGCAAAGAGAGCCAGTTTTCACAATTTGTCTTTGGCTTCCACATACTGTGCAATATCACACACATACACACACACACACAAAAGAAAACTGTAATAAAATATTTATGCTGCACTCTGCTTCTCTGACAGCTGTATAAGTCATATGACAAAATCTCATAAATTTATATTTTATAAATATATAGTTTTTCATTAGTATAGAATTGCAAATATAAAGGCCCATAAGGTTTCAAGAGTAATATTTATATTATTTATTTGTAATATTAATAAAGAATTATGTAACTTATTATTCTATGTATGGATTTTTTAAGTATATCTGTCACTTAAGTAATTTCCTAAGGAGGCAATAGTCATTCATAAATATATTTTCCATAACAAACTTAGAAACTAGAACATAGTTTACAAATAAATACTTATATTTCTATTCTGAAATGAACCCATTTTATTTTCTCTAACACTATTTGACTAGTATGTTCATAGTTTTTATGTTTATCTATGTTTGCAAATATTTGAAAAGGTAAATTTCTCTATGTATTTGATGAGATTCAGATTTTTCATGTATTCTTAAACTGCATTGTCCATGCATTCTTTCATGTTTGTCTTTCCTTTGCCCACTCCTTGTGAATCTGCCTAATCAATCATTTTCCCTATGATAGGTTTACTATCTTTTTAAAACTTAACTGTGCATTACCTGCACAGGTAGAATTGTTAGGCTAGTTTCAATTCCTTTCCTAACTGTTTGTAAAAATATACTTGTCTAGAAAC
The DNA here is from genome assembly GCF_000001635.26 of Mus musculus. NCBI lineage: Eukaryota > Metazoa > Chordata > Mammalia > Rodentia > Muridae > Mus > Mus musculus. The sequence continues at coordinate 36,965,379 of NC_000070.6, forward strand.
AACACATAAACTCTTATATGGTTATACATCACATCCAATGTAAAATTGCTATCAGACTTTTTATACTGTGATCAGAAAGAAGATAAAAGCATAACTTTAGAAGGTACTTACCTTTTCAATATCTGTGCTCAGTTATGGTTCTTACCATCTAAGTACATTCCTGTTTCCTCCTTTGAGAAAAGACTGCATGCAGCTCTTGTCTGTTTTTAATGAGCTGTTGGCATTCATGTTAAGATTTGTATAAGTTCTCTATATAATATCATCATTGTTTGCCAGCACAAACGAAAAAAAACCTCATTTATAAAGGTCTCAATGGGTTTTTATTCCCATTTATGTTTAATCTTTTGTTACCCTGAAAAGAGTTGTATAAAATGATGCAGGTTTTTAAAGACACTAAACACTAAATGTGGCAGATTCTTCTTCTACCATTCTTACAAGAAACCAATGCCATATCAAATGGTTTGATATTGTATATCTCATTTACCAGCGAGAGAATAAAAGAAAGATCCATACCAGAATAACCAAAAATCAATCATTTCCAATTGGCAGCTCCAGCAAGAAATATGTAAACAGCAAAATGTCAATGATTGGATCTGTAGTTTCAGAATAGCGTTATTGTAATATAAACTCTTACAATAACTATTTTGATAAAGCATTCTTAGAAAAGAGATATGTATTATATAACACAGCAGAATACTGCTACTGTTACTGCTTGTTAAACTAATTATATTCCCTGAGAACTGCCATCACATAGAGCAAAATTCAAAGACAGCATTGGTGAATTTTTGTGGTTTAAACACACAAACGTTGGGATAACACATCTTTTATAACTGTTTCTTCTGAGATATGAAATATCATTGTATCTTGACAATAATTTTGATGAACAGTGTTGCAGTTTTCTCTTTACTAAGCAGTGGTTGTTCATATCTTAGGCAAATATTGAACCTTTGTCTACACTTCCAGTGTTTCTTATGACCTCAAACACTGTTTTATCTACATATTTAGTGTTAGTTTCATGGTTAACTCGATTTTCAAATAACTTATAAACTTACAAGTTAAGGAAGTGCTGCATCCTAATTTTTTTAAAATATGGACTTGAATGTTCTCTTTATTTTATTTTTCTTTTTAATTGCAATAATGTAATATCAACCCCTCCTCTTGAAAATTATTTAGTAAAATTCAGCTACTTCTTTTTAAATTTTATTTTTAAAAGACCAGGATCTCATTATGTAACTCCTGGACGCAACTTTTCTGCCTTTGTGTCTCCAGTACTGGACTGACATGTAGGCAGAACCATGATTGGTTTGCTTTATTTTATCTAAAAGTAATATGCATCTCTACAGGATAGTTTCCATAAAAATTCTTATAACACAGTAGGTGCTTACTAAATATTTAAATATCTTTTGTTTTTTCAAAGTTATATTTATTTTTTGTATACTAATGTAAGCATAAATTACATTTTATTCAATTTAAAATAAAATGTTTATTAAATTTTTTTTTATGATCACATTTCCCACTATTGTCTCCAACTACATAATCTGCTTCTCTTGACAGGAAAAAAGAATCAGCCTTGGTTGGTAGTGTCCCATGCTATTATTGACATGACTAATATGTATGTGGATATAACAATTTAAGATCCATCCAGGCTGGAAAGACCTTCAATTTTCATGTTTTATTATTTTAACCCTTGAGTGTGTTAATTCAGAAAAAAAAAGTTTATTTTTTCTTTTTAAAATTACAATACATTACACTGGTGGAGTTCTTACATGATTAGGAAGTGAAGATTGTCTTCTTTTTTTTCTGGCACAACTTATTTTTAAATAAGAGAGGCTCATTTATCAGGGAAGAACATAAACAATCAAAATTCTGTTTCTTCCTTTCCCTGAAGCATGCTATCGGGTTGAAATGATGAAATTGGTGTGCCAGGAAATGTTCTTGGACACAAAAAGATCATCAGGGTGTAGATTCTAATTCAGTCACATTAGGGTTTCTTTATTCAAACTTGAACTTGGGCTACATCACACTCTCTGATGCAGGAGAACAGAAGAGAGCCCCAGCACAGTTTCAGTCAAGCATTTATACAGGACAGAAGGGGGTATCTAGCCTGGTACACATCTGATGGGGGGCCATTGTATCCTTTAACATAGTTAGCTTGTGCTGGGAGCCAAACCATAAACTTAACTTCAGCTTTCCTCCTGATTGGTGTTTGTTAGAAAGTGAAGTGTTGGGGGCGGGCTTGTAACCTGGGGTAAAGATTTATTGGGAAATAACCTATTAACTGGTGCTAGATGCAGGTCTTGTTGGGGGTAAGTACCCTGGAAACTGATGCTAGATGCAAGTCCTTAGTTAACTTGAGTTTAGCCTTAGGACAGGTTCTCTAAAATGAGTCTAAACTAAAATATTTGGTCTCTCAAAATATTTTCTTTATTCAAAATTTCCCCAGTATTGTATCCAACCTGTTTGTTTACAACATAGCATTAAGCCAATAGGAGAACTCTACTAAATTAAATTATGTTTGTGGTTTTGGCCTTCTTTATCTTTATTAAGATTGCATTGAGTACTATGATGAAATTGGTGAAGGGTACAGGTGTCAAGTCTCTTAAATCTGGGCCCCACTGACAAGAAAAACAACCAGAAAATCAAGAATGAAAGTGCTTTGGTAGCCTCTTTGATCCTATTAAAAGTCAACAACAATCCTAAATCAGCCTGTCTACCATAAAGACCACAAAGAGAGGAGCATCTTTGTAAGACTTTCATTGGAGGAGACCTATGGGGTTGCTTTAGTTTATGATTTGATATGGTTACAACACATTTAGCATAGGCTTGAATTGTTGCAAGAAAAATAGATTTAGGTTTGCACGAAGTAATAGCCACATAAAATATGTTGAAAATCTGACCAGATCAGAATTGATTTGTTAGATCATTGATTATATTTTGAGGCTTACATGTCAATATAAATGTGTGCATAGGAAGCTAGCCAACCCAGCATAAGGATTTCCATATCATGTCATATATGGCAGTGTTGAGGAGACCCAACTTTACCAAGAATAGGACTCATGCACAACGTCAATAAAATATGGCCATAACTCATGTTCAAAAACTCATTATGTTTCATTAGAACATACAGTTTTAGTATCATAGTGTTAACTACAATGAAAGGTAATTTATTTTCTTCTAAGGTGTTTGATGACTTTAAATGATTTACCAACACTCATTTAAGCCCTTCACACCAATTCCCCGCCCCCCTCCAAAAAAACCCTGAATGTTAGAAGTGATGATTACAGAGAAAGTAACAAGTCGCCTATGCTTTCGTTTAAAGGAAGAATCCAGTAGCTAATTTTAGATGTCACCTCCATATCCTACACTCCAGATTTAAAGAGGCCTTGAAATCAATCAAATACATCTTTAAAAAACTGTCTATTTGCATTTATTCTAAGTCTAGACTACGGCATCATCACTAAGCTCTCTCTCGGAGCTCATTTCCTTCCTGCTGCATTTCACTCACCCACATAAACACATATCTAGAGAAACTTTTAAAAGCTAGAAACCATATTACAATAATATCTACACCGATTTCATTAACTTATAGCTAAGCTGACCTTCATTTTATGCACCAGTATTGCTGGGACCTTATTACACAGCCTGGTGTAATTAGCCCAAATCTTTTGTCTTAATGCCTTACTTATCTGCTCTAAGTACAAAACTTGCCCTTTTCAAATTATACTTCTTCCATTACCAAGCTCACATCATATATATTTTTAAATTAAGTTATTTTTCTAATATGTATTTGAGTATCTTGATCTATTCCCCACAATAGAATCTAAGATCAAAAGGTCAGAGACTTTGGTTCTATTTTTTTTTTATAAAATTCAAATATTTTCTAGAATTAACTGAATATGACATCATTTTTTCAAAAATTTAATGTCACCCTGGTGACACTGTTACTGCTAAATAATATGTTTTGGGAACAAAGATATGTAAGTCACTATAAGTAGTCAATATGACATGCTTTTAAAAATAGCATGTAGAGAAGAACAGGTGTTTACAATTCACAGTGCACAAAATTTCAAAGGTACAGGCAGAGTATTTCAACACTTTGATAGCTGTATAGCTCTTCAATAAGCAGCACAGAAAACACAATAAATTGTAGCTTTATTGTCCCGTTACTTTGGCCTAGAAGCCTAGGTGCATGGTACACACTGAGCAGACGGTTTCCACGCACATTTTTTGCAGGATGGCAGACTGAACCTGCCTAAATAATACTAGATATGCCACTGATGGTACAAAACCATGCTTAGAACCTCATCTAGACAGCTTCCCAAACTGAACAATGTACAGGCTAATAATTTAATACAGAAATTTGACTAATGCATTATATCAAGTATAAAAGCCCTGAAAAATTATATTGTGGACGGTTTAGATTTTCTCAAAGATAAAAAGAGCTTTGTATATCTTATTACCAAATATGATTGGCGAGGTGATTAGCCACACTGACATAAAGCGGAAAAGGCAGCAAAGAAGGCAGCTTCCAATACTTCATCCCCAGAACCTCATTATTTCATAATGAAACGGAAAACAGCACTCATGGGATCCTACGCCAAGCACTGTGCTTTAAATTGCTATATTGAGCAGTTACTCTGTGTATGTTTATGTTGTGGTGGTTTTTGTTTTGTTTTGTTTGTTTTGCTGGTGGAGCGCAGGAAACTCTATTTTCCTTAGCATATAAATTGTTAGAATTATGAAAACTTTGCAACATATATATCCAAGGTAGCCCTCATTTTGATGAGATAACAGCTTAAGAACAGAAGAGGAATGAAGAAGGTCAGAGGAATCTGAGTGGGGTAGCAAAGAGTGCCTTATGATATTAGACTCCACTAGTGTCAGGCTATCTCCATGCCTGAGTTGAGAGTCTCACTATCGTTTGATAATTGATTTGACAAACAGCAAGTAAGTCTTCCAGATCCTACAAAACATGCAGTGTTGGTATTAGTGATCATTTAGAAGAAATATTGGGAAGTGTATGTATTTATGGGTCTCACATCATCAAATAAATACAGATAATACTCACTTAGTGCTGTATGTGTTCTCTATCCAAGAATCCTTAGTTACTACTTTTGAGTTAATAGATGCTCAAAAACTCTGGGAACAATCAACTGAAAAGTGTATGCAAGAGGTAAGGCTCTTCCATCGTCCATCCCAACATCTTTTCAAATAACTCATTAAAAAATCCCCACACTAGCAACAACAGCATTTATACTATTCATGGCAGCTAACTGATATTTATGTACCTGGGTACTAGAGATGAAATTTCTTAAAGAGAAAGTTGATTGGCATCCTTCTTTTTTGCTTTGTTGCAAATGATAATTTGATTTCTCAACCATATCTCACTGCTTTTCTAAAAGTCTAAAGGGAGCATAAGTATATGCCACACACTCCAGTAGTGACCCCTGTGACAGGCCCAAAAGCTTGGATGCAGTCCAGATGCGAAAAGTTCACTTTAACTTAGTCTCCTGGAACTGTGGCATCCTGTATAACGAATGCTCCAAATCTGTCCTTGCTTTAGTTGGTGAACGGATTGGTGTGCTTTCCTTCAATATTGTTTTATTGTAAGTGCCTTTAAAGATTGATTTTGACATACAGCTAAGTTAGATTAGCCTCCACCAGTGTTCCAATGTCCTAGGCAGTCCTTGAGCCAACCCTGGGCTTGGAATTCAGTAAGAATGTTACCTATTCAGTAACATTCAGAATTACCTCTAGTATTGTAAAAGAGACAGTGAAAGAAATCAGGCATTACAATTTATTAGAATAGAGCTAGTAATCTCAGGGCTAGTCTACATAGTATACTTAGAACAATAGCAGAGTCACTCCCCTACACATAGGAATTTACAATGGCCTAGAGGGAAGGTAGACTATACAATGGACTAGAATTGGAATTATGGCAAGGGCTTCTGAGATTAAGCTGACCTTAGGTGGGGGCTGCTTTTGATCCCAGTTGTTAACATTGATTTTTATCCCAATTGGTTCCTTTTAGCTTTTTGTACACATTCCTCTCTTTTGTGTAAAAGTCACTTATAAGTCTGGTGCTCTCTTTGAGACATTACATTCAGATACAACACTCCCTTGTGTCCGTATTTGTTTGCCACTTTTCACTGACTCCCTGCCCACCTGTACCAGGACTCTGATTCTCCTGGGAGGCGCTGACTGAATCCAACCTGTAGCAAGTACATAATCTTTATTTAGGGAAAAGGGGTTCTATAATAACCATGTAGCAAAATTATATGTTTTTGTAATAAAATCTGTTATAGTATCTAATATGCCTACTTAACAATATTTTTATTAATCTCTTGTCTACATATTACATGGCAGTGTTCCAGTACAATAATGCATGTATTCTGTATTAGTTTCCCTGTATAAAAAAAATTAGAAAACACATTTTTAAGTAAAATATTAGTATGTTATAGTTTCATCAAACTGATGTTGCAAGAATAAAGTAAGTGAATTTTTTTTCTCATTATGCCTGTGGTCAACTTCTCATATATAGGAAGCCATGTCTAGAGTATATACAAATTCAGTCTTTCCTGGGAAACCTGGAAAAGACTCAATTTTCCATTACACAGTCTGTTTCGTTTTTTTAAAACAAACTTTGGAAAATGAGGTCTTAAAGATTCTGAAATTTTGAAAAGTAAAGCTCTATTGATTTTCTGTAAGGGAAAAATTTCAACCCAGTCCAGATATGTCAGACTTATTTTTCAATAGGTCCCCCACCCCCTGCTAGTTATATTCTGTGCCTTTGGAGATCAGTTTCAATTGGATTTCTGAAACATTGTATACATTCTAGTAAACAGACTAAGACTTTGTATATAGAAGTCAAAATGAATACAGATTTTTCTGATTGCTACACTGATTTGTCTCCATGATTGCACTATAATTTTGAATATAAACAGTAACTTAGAAATCCTCTTTTGGACAGAAAAGTCATCTGATTTAAGTGACTACTTAGAAGTCAATGTGTATTTGCTTGTTATAGAGCATATATGATAAATATGACAGCTCTCCAATTTGACAAGTTGAGCAGGATGCTAAGACAACATTGAGTCTAGTGTTAGTCATTAAACTTTGTTGCTCTCAGTCATTAGTGGTCTGAGTTTTCTCCATTGTAAGAAAGGAAGGGATGAATAAGGGACTTCCATAATTATTAATGATCTGTTTTTAACATTCAGCAATTATTCTTTATAACATGAACTCAAGAACATGAGTATATGAATTACTTTTAATCAGGAATGATAAAAATCTTCTGAACACTAACTTTCAACTTTGACTTTTGCAAACCTCTCTTTCATATTTCTGTAATTCTGATTTTGTATCATACATGCAGAAGCTTTCTGGTATGTGGACAACAAATGCCCAGATTCTGTGGTTGTTCTGTGAATTAAATTTAATATTTTTCTTAAAATGGGCTAAATTATTTTGATTACAGTAGGGCCCAAACAGACAAAAAAGCATTGAAATTTGTTTCTAAAGACTTTGAACTATTAATTTCCCTCGACGAATAGAACAAAAAAAAAAAAAAAAAAAAAAAAAAGCTTAGTCTTCATTATGCCAATATTTTTCATGAAAGTTTATTTTTTCTTTTTTTTATTAGATATTTTATTTATTTACATTTCAAACGTTATCCCTAAAGTTCCCTATACCCTTCCCCCCGCCCTGCTTTCCTACCCACTCACTCCCACTTCTTGGCCCTGGTGTTTCCCCTGTACTGGGGCATATAAAGTTTGCAAAACCAAGGGGCCTCTCTTCCCAATGATGGCCGACTAGGCCATCCTCTGCTACATATGCAGCTAGAGACATGAGCTCTGAGGCTACGGGTTAGTTCTTATTGTTGTTCCACCTATAGGGTTGCAGATCCCTTTAGCTCCTTGGGTGCTTTCTCTAGCTTCTCCATTGGGGGCCCTGTGCTCCATCTTATAGATGACTGTGAGCATTCACTTCTGTATTTGCCAGGCACTGGCAAGGACTGTAGGAGCTGTAGCAACCTCATAGGAAGAATGACAATAGAAACCAACCAGATTCCCCAAAGCTCCCAGGGACTAAACCATCAACTAAGAGTACAGAGGAGTTAACCCATGACTCCAGCTGGATATGTAGCAGAGGATTACTTTACCTAACATCACTGGGAAGGGAGCCCGTTGGTCCTGTGGAGGCTGATGACACAGGATCCGGTAACACTAGGCCACTAAGAAAGGAATGGGTGCACAGGTTGGGGAGCAACCTCATAGAGACAGGGGGAGCAGGAGGAGATCGGAGTTTGTGGAGGGGAAACTGGGAAGGCGGATAACATTTGAAATGTCAATAAATAAAATAACCAATGGGAAAAATTTGTAGCAAGTACTCAGACCAATGTTTTTAATTAGTACTTGACAGTCCTGATTAGCATAAATTATCATCTTCAGACAGAAAATAACCATCATATTAGAAGAGCATCATTCCATTTGGGATGCTTGCTAAAACACTAGTCAAAGAATTCTGCTGCTACCAATTTTGTTTTTGATGCAGCCACTGATTTACTTCAGAACTACATTATGACCTTGTCTGGCTATGCCTCCCTTTCCCCTACAGGAAATTGCAGGGTGGGAGCTTGATACATTCAAGTGTGATTTCTAATTCAAGTTTCTTCAATTTATGAATCATGGCATTTACTGAAAACTCCGAACTTGCAGTTAGTTTTAAACATTTGCATGTATAAGTAAGGATTTTTAAGCTCTTGTTCTTTGCAATGCTCCAACTTTATAATGTTTAAATTTACAGAAACACATGCAGCACAAGCTAAGACTGAGTTATATAACAAAGACTTGGCTTAAAGATGATGTTGCCATGAAAATCATCATCTTAGAACCAATTACTAAAAAGCAAAACATCCCAGTCTTCTGCTAAATTATTCCCCTCCTTATATCACATGTCCAACGTTAATTCCTTACTCTCTGTGTTACTGTATTTGGAGAAAGGATCTGTGAGACATAATAAATGTTGAAGGTAGGTAATTTAAAAGGGGATCTATTAGTAAACCAGAGTCATAAAGGACTGCAAGGAAATATTTTCTTCTGAACACAAGCGGAGAGCCACACAGTGATTGTGACAGAATGCGCAGGACCTGTACCAACCTCAGCCAGAACAAATCTTAGCATGGAAAGACAAGCAGGCACACAATCCCACCGTGAGCCATGGAAGTACCAGTCACTGTTAGGTTCTGGGAGAACTAAAGACAGTCTATTCGAAGACTATCATCCCTGGTAAGTTGACCACCTTTCAGTGGAAATGCACACATCCAAGAATATCTGGGTACAGCAAATTGGCTTGGAAAGATTGCTTTTAGAAGACACAAAATGGGTGAATAGAAAAGGGGGTCACTTGGAGTAGAGTTAGGGGTGATAAAATAAACTGTGTGGCACTTTCAAAGAATTAATAAATACATGTTTTGTATATAAATATGAAAGAAAGAGGGAGGAAGGGAGAAAGAATGATGGGGACAGAGAGAGAGAGAGAGAGGGAGAGAGAGAGAGAGAGAGAGAGAGAGAGAGAGAGAGAGAGAGAGAGATTCACTGTCATTTGAAATGAAACTGATTCTGATGGAATCTTGAGCCTGGGCTTCTGATACTTCAAACTATAAAAAAATAAATAAATAATTTGTACCACTTAGGAAGCAGAGACCATCATCAGATCAGAGTTTGAAGCCATATTTGTATACAGAAAAGTTTCCAGATAGCTAAGGCTACAGAGAAAACATAACTCAGAAAAAAAAGGAAAGAAAACAAAAGAGAGAGGGGGGAGGGAGGGAGGGAGAACAAAAGGAAGGAAGGAAGGAAGGAAGGAAGGAAGGAAGGAAGGAAGGAAGGAAGGAAGAGGAAAGTCATTTTGTTTAAATCACTTAATCTAAAATAGTTTTGTTTTATTGAGATGAGATGACTAATGAACCTCTGTTTACAAACTTCCATTTGAAAAATTATACAGCTCCAGTCATGTCTGCTTACATTATTCTTTTACTAAATTTAATTTTATTTTCTATAGCTCTTTGTACCTTTAACATGAATACGAGCAAGAAAAATATATATTCTACATCTTTCCCCCTTTTCCTTAATATTAATGAATAATTGTTTAAATTATTCTGCCTGTTAATTTTCAATTTCTCCTTCCTTTTTCTTTATTTCTTCATTTCATGTTCCATATGCATACTAATTTATACTACTGCTTGTTGTAGTAAGAGACTCCAAAGTTTCCTTCAAAATGATACCTGAATAAGATTGCTAATATGCATGTTTTTTAATAAAAAATGTGGTTGTCATAGATAGCTTGGCTTTTATTATTTTAATTACTTTATTTTTTAATTAAATAATATATTTTCCTCTTTCTTTTTAAACTCTCCCCACACCCCCCACTCTTCCCATGTGAGTCTATCTAAATATTAAAGTGTTTGCATCTTTTAAATAATAACAAACACTAAAACATTTCAGTGTATGAGATATTGCCTTAAACAATTTATTTTTGAGGTTGGTATTGATAAAGAAAAGAAAATGTGGATTCTGCCATTCATACTACTCATGACGTAAGGATTGGCAACACATCCAACCACACAGCAGTGCAAACTGCTGTGAATAAATGTATGGTGGCTAAGAACCCCAAATATATTGCCTCTGTAAGAACCCAAGCCACTTTTTATCCTGTGTGAGGTCTTATCACAATTTATGAAAATTTTAGTGATGCTTCCTTCTTCTGTCTTAATCTCCTTTATCAGTTAATTCCTTCCATGTTATTTATATTTTCTTCCCATTTATTAAAGAGAAAATTTCTTATGAGCAGACATGTCAAAATTTCAGTATTTTGTTATTTTGGCAACACCTGGTTGATGACAACAAATAATTTTTATTCATTCTTTCATTTTGCAGGATGAAAGATGTAACTCAGAGCCTTATGCATGTTTGGTACACACTATATTATTGAGATACACTCCCAATCTTATATAAAAATTATTTGATAAATTTATGTTAAATGACTCTACCTTAATACATTGCAGAGACCTGAAAATAATTCTTTCCTTAGAAAAATTGAAATTATAATATTTGAAATCACTTACTCTAGCAAAACCAGATTATGTAACTCATTTGCCATCTTTACCTATTTTGCTTTTTTACATTTCAAGTAAATAACCAGTGCAATGATAATAAATATGCTATATCGCTGGCTTTTACTTTTGAAATTTCTCACTAATTTTAGGAGTAAGCAAAATGAATACATATATTTATGAAATTGAATTCTCTTCAAAAGGACAGCAAATTGTAATTACGTTGAAAATATTCAAATATGTCCTCATTGTGTGACAAGACTGGGGAGATATAACATACATGTACTCACACCACAGAGAACCCATAATTGATCAAAGTATCAATACCAGCAAAGGCTAATTTGATAAACAAATGAGTTTTACTGGGGTTACCTAAAGGGATATGGACAAGCAGTTACTTACAGGACAGAAATGATGCATAGAGAACTGTATCATCAAAGACTACTATAGCATGAGTGATGGGTAGCTAACAAAGATGGGACCTTGGCACACACTGCACAGCTTGCAGGTAGAACAATAGGAGGGAAAACTTTCTTTCCAGGTGCCTCAGTTTCTCCAAATATCTTCTAAGCAACTCAGCTAGTTGCTGCTTCCAGACAATTTTTTTTGTGTCCAAGTCTTTCCAGATTTGCTTGACTGATACCTTCTTTGCAGCTTGGCTCTGCTGTTCTAAAAGGGACCCTCAGCTTTTATTATTGACTCTGGCAGGAGGGTCCTAATGAATTTTGTCAGCTTCATGAACCTCCTGAAACGTTTGAGTTGTTACCTTCCTACTTAAGAAGCTTTCAATCAAAGTGGAGTGTCTAAACCTTGGAGGAAACTGTTAAACAAGAGTTCTAAAATAACAAAATTACTAGTTGTAGTAAAAGCTACCACTTTCACAGTAAGATACTTCTGATATCCCATATGGCTCTAAGACTAATAATCTAAACAGGAGTTACAACTATAGACAATTTAAGATTTAGGTGTTTCATCAAAATGTACTAAGTTATGTTGGGCCACATTTCCATGGGTCTAAAAGGCAAACATGATATTGAACTGTAAGGGAGCTTATTGGGTATCTATTTTATGTGTATCCACAGATGTGAGTGTCTGTCCACCTGTGACTTTACGTTTGTTTATGGGTATATGCAAATGTGCATAGTAACACTTGGAGGGCTGAATCCCTTAGAGCTAGAATTACTGGAAATTGTGAGCCTGGCATGGGTTCTGGGAACTCATCTTATTTTCTCTGCAAGTATAGTGTCCACTTTTATCCTCTAAGCCACTCTCCAGGTCTTATTTGGGTTCTCTGGTAGGATAACAATGTGTCCAACCAATATCAGATCAAGGTCTAGCCCCTGAATTCATATAATTCATCCTTTTTCTTTGTTTATAACAATTTATACATCTACAACACAGCTCTACACCTATAGCACTAGAAACTGCATAGAAAGCAGGCAGAAAGATTGTAAGGGTCACAAGAGCAGAACATTTGCTGGTAGATAGTATCTCACAGGTATGACAGAAATGCTACACCCATAAAATATTACCAATATGATTGTCTAAATAAGACCTTTATAGTGATAAAAAATTGACATCTTATAAGATCTTTATACTTTAAAAAAAAAAAAAAACTGACATCTTAGTGTGGATGGGGGAAATTGCACAAGTTCTACCCTAAATGCTATAGGTATTTAATGACCCTTGAAAGAAGGAATATATGTACATAACACCAGGGATACATTGACTCAGTGGTGTGAGTGTGCGCATGCACATGCGTGCATTTGTGTGTATGTGTGTGTGTGTGTGTGTGTGTGTGAATTAATTATAGAAAAAATGGCTATGAATTTGAGAAGTACTAAAAGGCATAGAAGGAGATGGTAATGTGAGAGATAGGAGTGAAAATAATGTAAATACAGTATTTATACATGCAATTCTCAAATTTTTGAAAAAAATAAAAAAGGGAATTTAAATATTTAATTACTTTATTTTATTCTTTGATTTTGATATCTTTTCCTATTAGCTCTTTATGTCCATTCTATCCATAAAATTAGTAGGTTAGCAAAACATGTTACTGCAACATGTTATTGCTATAGTAATTAGATTTTGAACATGATTTATGTAAACAAAGTATGGCCTCTTCACAGATGCCCTAGGTAAGTGGCACACTTTTGATTTGTTTTCCACAGCAGAAGAATCTACTTATGAAAACTAAAAAATCACACCGTCTGCTCTTGTACACTTTGAGGCAAAATTGAGTTTTTCACAAACTTCATAAGCTTGTTAAGGTAACATTTTATCAAATATTTATTTTTATTTTAAGAACTACTACATGGCACTTAAGTGTTACTGTTCCAATTTCTCAGTTATAGAGAAAACTATGTATGAGAGAATATTCAATAATTCCAGGGTGAAATATTCAGACTATGTGAACAAAAATTAGTTTTAAACCACAAGGGCTACCTCTCACAGGTGCTGAAGGTGTGAAGGGGTGTAAATTTCGCAGGTAGTGAAAGTGTCCTCTTTTATGTAGCTGGTTCTCAGGAGGGTTCACCTATTCAGTATCTAATTAGAGCCTTCAAATGCCATAGAAGGCCTGTGCTTTCTAGTCCTGGCTAAGGCATAAGGATGATAGAAACAGACTTACATGTTATAATATTTAGAATTATGTATCACTTAACTTCAGCCCCAAGGCCCCTTCATCTCATAGTAACCTTACACTGCCGATTTCAGTAGATTTCTTAGACTGAAATGAAAGACTGATTTTCCTCTTTACCTCTGTAACTTGTGATTTCACAAGTTCTACCAAATACATGTAATTTAGTTTGGAGTTTAATGCATACTATGTTCTTTATCTGCAAATTATTGTTCTGCATATTGCAAATTTTACAGGAAATATGAATCCCGATCTTAATGCTAAGGGGATAATTAATGTCTCTTAAATTTTTCTTTGATTTCCCCATTGTTTATATGAACCACAGATATATTTCTGCTGCTTGGTGACCCCTTCAATATAAAAATGTTACCAAGTACTAGCTTGTGATATCCCATGCCTATCTCTCCTTCTGAGGTCTGTTGAAAGAATTCACAGGAGACAGGCAAAACATTGTAGAAAATAGGTAGTTTCTTGCAGAAGACAGATGTGGGAAATGTCCCATGAGCCCCTGATCAACATGCATTCCAGGAATTCTTTATAAGTTCTCTGACAGAAGTTGGAAACAACCAAGATGTCCCACAAACAAAGAATGAACACAGAAAATGTGGTTCATTTACACAAAGGAATACTACTCAGCTATTAAGAATGAGGACATCATGAGTTTTAAAGGCATATGTGTGAAACTAGAAAATATTTTCCTGAGTGAGGTAACTCAAACCTGAAAGGACATGTATGCTATGTATTCAATGATAAGTTAATATTAGCCAAAAAAATAAATAAATAAATAAATAAAAGTACAGACCTTGGATACAACCCACAGAATTTAAGAAGTTCAACAAGCAGAAAGGTCTAGTGAGGATGTTTCTATTGGCAGGGGAGGCGGGGGGGGGGGAAGTGGAGGGGAAAAGGGGAACAGGATCAGGTATAGGAGTAGGAGGATGGAAGAGAATCCCAAAGGGCCAGCAGAATGAACGGAAATGTACAGCCTCAGAAGGTGGGAGGTAGAGAGACCCTCTAGAAAGTACTTGAGACCTGGTAGGTAAGAGACTCTCAGGACTCAATAGGAGTAACCTTAGTTGAAATGCCCAACTCTGAGAAGAGGGAACTGGAAGAGTTCACCTCTAATACATAGACAGGGCCTCAAGAGAAGGGATGGAGTTACCAACGCACAGTCACAATTTCTGATCAAGAAATTTTCCTGTCTAAAAGAACTGCAGGGACAAAATGGAGAAGAGACTAAGGGGAAGGTGGTTCAGTAACAGGCCTAACTTGGGATCCACCTAATGGGAGGGCATCAAGACCTGACACTATTACTGATGCAATGGTGTTCTTATAGATAGGAGACTACCATGGCTGTCCTCTGAGAGGTTCAACCAGCTGCTGACTGAGACAGAAGCAAATACTTAACACCCAACCATTGGAGGAAATGAGGGACGTCTATGGTTGACTTAGGGAAAGGATGGAAATAGAAGAAGATGGCGACCCCATAAGAAGGCCAGTAGTCTCCAATAAAACAGACTCCTGGGAGCTTCTATAACCCGAGCCACTAATCCGTCAGTATACGGGAGCTGGTTGGAGCCCCCCTCCCTTGACCACATATAGCAAAGGACTCCTTGGTCTAGCCTTAGTGGGAGAAGATGCACCTAATCCTCGAAATACTTGAGGCTCCAGTGTGTGTGTGGGGTGGCCTATTGGTGGAGGACCATCCTCTTTGAGAGAGGAGGAGGAAGAACGGGATGAAGTAACGGGAGGTGGGAAAAGTGGAAGGGGGACAATGGCTCGATGTGAATAAATAAAATAATAAAAATAAATAAATTTAATTAAATTTAAAAAATTACTTTCTTTATTCTTTTCAATACATTCTAATGGCAAAAATGCCACACATAAATGTTGAGTGTGTTAGGTGAAACATCACCTTTATATTCACAGACCTGCATAACATCTAGTAATATTGAAAGTCATAATACCACAAGTGGTCATATTTATTCTTTAGTTCTATCTGCTAATAGGCAAGATACTGCATACTTTGTATATGTAAAAGGTGTGTAGTGCATTCTGTTAAGATTCAACTGCAGAGTAGCAAATGACTATAAAAAAAGGCAGAAACTATCATAGCAGTTTTCTGTACCCACATAGGAGCTCTAGATGAATTAATCTTGGATAACTACAACTCCATAACTTTCACCTATTCTCCTATTCTCTTCAGTGTTCCCATCCCCATCACCTCCATAACTAAAGTAGATAGTACAATTTGTAAACCAGGCAAATATGGGTAATGTTATAAAAAGTGAAATAAGTCAAAGAAAAATGTTGTGTGATCTCAAATCTGAGACCTAAATGAAGTCACAGAGTTCTTGAAAAGGAAACAAAATATGGGAACAGCAAAGGTGGAGAAAATGAGGAAACAGTGTTGGCATCTGATAATTTAGGTATCACACATTGTTGATGGTGTTGAAACCCAAGAACATGATTTTAAAAATACAAGTATTCCAAGATTCTCTCTCTCTCTCTCCCTCTCTCCCTCTCTCCCCCCTCTCTCTCTCACACACACACACACATTTTATATTCAAACTCATATTATTTGCATTTTTGAAACCAAAAGCACCATAAGAATGCAATGAAGTTCAACTCCTCATATGAGCAGAGCTTGTATACTGCTTCTACCCCAAATCTCAGCAACAGTCAACAAAATTGAAACTATGTGTCTGTACTGGCTGATTTTGTGTGTCAGCATGACATAGGCTGGAGTTATCACAGAGAAAAGAGCTTCAGTTGAGGAAGTGCCTCCATGAGATCCAGCTGTAAGGGATTTTCTCAACTAGTGATCAAGGCAGGAGGGCCCACTGTGGGTGGTGCCATCCTTGTGCTGGTAGTCTTGGGAGAGCAAGTTGAGCAAGCCAGGGGAAATAAGCCAGTAAATAGCATCCCTCCATTGCCTCTGCATCAGCTTCTGCTTCCTGACATGCTTGAGTTCCAGTCCTGACATCCTTTGGTAATGAACAGCAGCATGGCAGTGTAAGTTAAATAAAACCTTACCTCCCCAACTTGCTTCTTGATCAAGATGTTTGTACAGGAATAGAAACCCTTGCTATTACCCTTAATCATCAGGGAGATGCAAATCAAAACATCCCTGAGCTTCCACCTCACATCATTCAAAATGGCTAAGATCAAAAACTCAGGTAACAGCAGATGCTGGGGAGGATGTGGAGAAAGAGGGACACTCCTCCATTGCTGGTGGCATTGCAAGCTGGTACAACCACTCTGGTGATCATTTTGGCAGTTCCTCAGAAAATTGGACATAGTATTACTGGAGGATCCAGCAATACCATTCCTGGGCATATACCCAGAAGATGCTCCAACATGTAATAAGGACACATGCTCCACTATGTTCATAACAGCCTTATTTATATTAACCAGATGCTAGAAAGAAAAAAAAAAACAAATGTCCTTCATCAGAAGAATAGATACATAAAATATGGTACATTTATACAATGGAGATCTACTCAGCTATTAAAATCAATGACTTCATGAAATTCGCAGGCAAATGGATGAAACTTGAAAATATCATCCTGAAAGAGATTACCCAGTCACAAAAGAACATGCATGGTATGTATTCACGGATAGCTTAATATTAGCCCAGAAGCTCAGAATACCCAAGATACAATTTGCAAAACACATGAAACTCAAGAAGAAGGAAGATTAAAGTATGGATACTTCTATATTTCTTAGAAGAGGGAACAAAATACCCATGGAAGGAGTTACAAGACAAAGTTTGGAGCAGAGACTAGATCAAAGACCAGCCAGAGACTGCCCCACTTGGGGATGCATCCCATATACAACCACCAAAACCAGATACTATTGTGGATGCCAACAAGAGCTAGCTGACAGGAGCCTGATATAGCTGTCTCTTGAGAGGCTCTGCCAGCAACTGAAAAATACAGAGTCCAATGCTCACAGTCATCCATTGATTGGAGCACAGGGTCCCTAATGAAGGAGGTAGAGAAAAGACCCAAGGAGCTGAAGGGGTTTGCAGCTGCATAGGAGGAAAAATATGAAGTGACCAGTACCCCCCCAGAACTCCCTGGGACTAAACCCCCAACCAAAGAAACAATGATGGGACTCATGGCTCTAGCTGCATATCTAACAGAGGATGGCCTATTAGGTCATTAATGGGACGAGTAGCCTTTGGGCCTGTGAAGGTTCTATGCCCCATTATAGGGGAATGACGGGGCCAGGAAGTTAAAGTGGGTGGGTATGTGAGCAGGGGGATGGAGGAGGGGATAGGGGAGTTTCCTAGGGGAAACCAGGAAAGGAGATAACATTTGAAATGTAAATAAAATGTATATCTAATAAAATATAAAATGCTCACAAAATGAAAGAAACCCTTAATAAGACAGTGTCCTTAAATAAATTTGAATAAATAATGACAGATCTTTTGAAAACCTGGAAATAACAGAAAAAGGTGAAACTGGCATATAAAGAAGATTTTAGTTGTCTGACAAGAAAAATTTAAGAGCATTGTGAATAATTTTGTGTACTGATTGATCTTCAGAACTGACAGAAAGGGGGTTGGCATTAACTTTTTTTTTAGAAAAGTTTTGATTGGTAAACCATATTCATTGCTACTTTATTCATAATAGTGGGTAACAGGAAACAGATTAGATGTCCATCAATGGATTAAAGAATAAATAACATATGATACATTTATTTATACAATGGAATATTACTCAGCCATGACAAATGATATAAAATATTTGCAGGTAAACTGATTGAGCTAGAAAAAATTATCTTGAGTGAGGTAACCCAGACCCAAACCAAGGCAAATATGGTATTAGATGTGGCTATTAGCTGTTAAAATTTTGATAAGCACATAAACACAGAGGTCAAATACAGATCTCCCTAGGACAGGGAAATGGCAGAGGTAGTTATGGGTGGCTAGGAAGAGGGCTGGAATGGGAATATCAAATAGGGAGAGGAAAGAAGAGGGGAGAAGAAGGAAATTTGGGGAGTGTCAGTTAAACCAA
The DNA here is from genome assembly GCF_000001635.26 of Mus musculus. NCBI lineage: Eukaryota > Metazoa > Chordata > Mammalia > Rodentia > Muridae > Mus > Mus musculus. Next base: position 36,984,154 of record NC_000070.6, read on the forward strand.
GGGCCAATTGAGGGGGTCCTACAGAGGCATAATATAGTAGAGGCTTCATAATGCATACATATATGAAGGATACCTAAATGAAATAGCCAAGTTGTAGGAGAGACAGAATTTTCTAATAGAAGCTTCCTCCTGCAGTAGATGGGAACAAATTCAGAGACCCACAGCCAGAGTGAGAGAGTGAGAATCTAGAGTGAGAAAGGTTGTAACACTCAGTTCTAAATGAGATGTCTCCATCAAATCCCTCCCCTCAGGGCTCAGAGAACTGTGCAGGAAAGGAGGTAGAAAGAGTATAAGAGACAAAGGGACAAAAAGAATAAAGGTTGTCTAAGCATAACATGACTGACACACACAGAAGCTCACAGGGACTGTGGCAGCACTCATAGCCTGCATGGGTCTGCAGCAGTTGAGTGTCCTGGTACTGAAAGGAAAAGTGGAAATAAGTCCCCATCCCCTACCCAAAAATCTATCTCAAATTCACAGCTAATGTGAATGAAAAATTAGTTTTCTCCTAGGGACTCTCACTGGAAAACAAACCAGTCATAAGGGCAGGTCAAATGCTCATCAACATATGGCAGACCCAAAACAAACTCAATGGCATTTCTGGACACTCTTGTGCCTTTGTGGGATTCCTATGTATGCCAAATGCATATGTCTCTGTGTCTATATATGTTTCTTTGGATCTATCTCTGTCTTGTGTATGTTTTTTCCTATTCCATTTTTAATATTTGCTCAATTTTATTCTACTTATTGCTATTTCTTGGGTGCCTCTTTATTTTCTAAGGAGAGAAAGAATGGGTGTGAATCCAGATGGGAGGGAAGTAAAGGGAAAGGGCTGAAACTTGTTTGGATAGGGGAAACTGTAATCAGAAAATCAGGGGAAAATATCTACTTTCAATTGAAATGAAAAAGAAAGTTTTCATGAGCATTCTGACATAGAAGGCCACCTACCATGCATAGTGTCATAGGCCTTGTAAGAATGTCATAACAGGGAACACTTCCATTTTCTGTTCCTCTCCTCTCCTCTCTTCCCTTCTCTGGTATCTTAGACTGACCTTGATGTCTCTTTGAAGCCAAGGAGGATGACAACTGATGTTCCTCCCTTCTTTTCCAAGTACTGAGATCACAGGTATGAGCCAGTGTGGTGTTGTGAATAGGACTGGTCACCATAGACTCAGATGTTTGAATGACTGATTCATAAGGAGTGCCACTATTAGGAAGTGTGGCCTTGCTGGAGAAGGTATGTTCTTTTTGGAGGAAGTATGTCAATGTAGGCATGGGCTTTGAGGTCTGATATGCTCAAGCTAAGCCTAGTGTGGCATACAGTTCTGCTGCCTGAAGATAAAAGTATAGAACTCTTACCTCCTTCTCCAGCACCATTTTTGCCTGCATGTTTCTCATTGTGATGGCAATGGAATAAACCTCTAAAACTGTAAGCCAGAACCTATTAAATTTTTGAAATAATAATTGCTGAGGTCATGGTGTCTCTTTAAAGAAATAGGAACCCTAACTAAGAAAGCCACTATGCCTGATTCTCATACTTTTTATAACCTCATGTCTCTTATCAACTAGAGGTGTTCCATTTTATTGGTGCTAGTGCTGGTTGAAAAAGCCACAGAAGCAATAACAAAAAGAATTATTAATCCAAAAAACTTGGTTATTATGGTTATGTAATTGCTTTTTCCAAAAAAAGCATATGTATACAGTCCCAATTATGTTAAAACATTATAGTTTATGTGCCTCTATTCTGCTCATTTATTTATTTGTTTACTTGCTTTTTGTAGTAGTAGATTATAATCCTAATGACTTATGTATGCTTGAATTATCCTGTGCCACTGATCAAATATTTCAGTGTTAATTTTCCTTTTTTTTTTTTTTTTGAGTCAGGGTGTCAGGGTCTCAAAAGATGCTCTGGCCAACCTCTTACTCATTCTGTAGCCAATGCAAACCTTTACCTCATGATCATCCTTGATTCAGGCCCTCTCTCTCCTGCCCATACCTCAGTCCACATACTGCTAGAGGAAATTGTAGGCCTATATCATCATTCATGGTTCTGCTGTTCTTTATAGACCCACAGATATGTGTACAGAAGTAAAGTCTTTTTAAATCCTGTATATACATACTGTATCATGCTGTTTGGGCAGAAGCAGAGTCTGAAGTGGAAAGGTTTGGGTGAAAAATAAAGGAAGGAAGGACATAAAAACAAGTAAGACAAAGGAACAAGTACTTCAACACCATGTTTCCTATCACATTCACATTCTAATGTTTGGTATATGTGTCTTAAGGTAGTAGTGTATTAAGTGTAAGCTCAAGAAAATGAAAAGAGGTCATAGGAGAAAATTGAAGCTTTAAAGGGATAGACAAAGAGGGAAGTAATAAATCATAGGAGACATGCAAATAGAAACAGGCAGAGTTGGGGAAACTGTTAAATATAGAGGAGAGATAAGAAGATTGGGGAGAGGAGGGGTTGTGGGAAAGAACAGCCCATATTCAGGATAAATGAAACACCAGAGCGAAACCTACCAATGAGTACAACAATCAAACATTAAAGTAAAGGTAAACTTGTAAATGGAAGTACCCTAAGTGATTGGATAATGCTATAGGTTTAGATGTGAAAAATCCACATTTCTAAGAGTGTCTACCTCCTTAAGAGTAGTTGGTTAGAGAGACCTCTGAAGACAGACCTTAATGACAGCTGTAGGGGACACAGCAGAATTAGATGGTAAGATCCTGTGAAGTAGAAACTCTGGATCTTGAATACAGTTACCATTTCAGCAAGGACTTTTTGTAATTCTAAGATATAGTAAAATGTGAGAATCACTGTTAGCCATAGTATAGACTCTCCCTGATCTCACCCAGTGTACTGGGGTATCACTGGCAGTGTAGACTTGCTCCCTTGACAGACAACACAGGTGTCTTACTGAAGTTGACTTACTGAAGTTGTTCTTGGCTGCAGGTTTCTGCTGGAAAGGAAGACATCACTTTCTAGAAATATCTCTATGAAATGGCTCGCACAGACTGTGGACCAGGGAAGGATGATGCTACAGATGCACGGTCTCTCCAAGGCACCAACTGAATCAAGCATCTGTGTAGAGAGAAGAGATTCAGCCCCAAGATGAGATCCAGGAATCTAGGATGTACTCAGGGAGATGAAGACTACAGCCTACTCATTCTGTCACTTTATGCCCCCCTCTTTCTCCTCTCACTCTCTCAGTATGGTGCATTATAGAACAACAAAGAGAGAAAAGGAAATGAAGACCATGAGCCTTGCATAATAAATATTAACTGAGAAGTACCTGGATCTTATGAGAAATATATACCTTATTAAAAAAAGCCATGCTCTTCAAACTGGCCAGGATTTAAGTGATTTCCAGTGAGTACCTTACAAGAATTCTTCTCATGTGTGGAGGAGAAGTTCAACACCATAAATGGATGTGGTACAGCGCCCCAGAGGGAATTACAATGAAAGTGAAATCCAAAGAATTCCAAGAGAACCACACCTGCAGATCATGCTCCATTCATTTGTGTACTTCCCCCTACTCAGTCTTTAAACCCACAGTGTAGCAATTTCCAAAGGGAGCTCAATGCATAGATCCCAGGCCCCTTCATATGAGCTCATGGTTGTATAAACCTCAGTGTCCATATCCTACTGAAACTCTGCCCAGAGGAAAGCATGTGTTTTCTCAGAACTACTTATTTTGCTCTTAGATTATTTTTAAAATTTTACTCTTAGATATTTATTGACCTTGATAATATACTAAACTGTTTTTGTTTGTTTGTATGTTTGTATTTTATTGTGGTTATGTTCTCTTTAAGGTCCATTACAGTGTTGGAAAACAGTGTATTCTCTAAATAAAAAAGAGAAAAATTTAAATTAAAAGATAAAAAAGTGCTGAATTGATTTCTTTAATTTTATTAGAAGTTTTACACTTTCTTAAAACATGACCAAATTGAGGTTACATATTAATGTAGATCAATTCTAAAACGTATAAATCTGAAGGTGAGCCCCTGATATTCTACACACACACACACACACACACACACACACACACACACACACACAAAGACACACACACACACACACACACACACACACACACACACACAAAGACACACACACACACACACACACACACACATTTCATTAGCACTTATGTGACTTATATGAGTCTTTGGGACTCATTTCTGACACTACTTATATTTTAACACAACAGAATTTTCTTTCTTTTTCAGTTCGTCATTGCTGTGATAAAATATTCTGGAAGTCCATTATCCATAAAGAGAATATTGGGGTTTGTGTCTAATAGGAGTTTATGTTCTGTGCATAGCTCAAGTGTATTAAAACATTATGATCTGTACTGTCCACGATGAGAGTTGTAATCTTCTTGCCATGCAGTGGTGATCCATGCCTTTAATCCCAGCACTTGGGAGGCAGAGACAGGTGGATTTCTGAGTTCGAGGCCAGCCTGGTCTACAGATTGAGTTCCAGGACTGCCAGGGTTACACGGTGAAACCCTGTCTCAGAGAGAGAGAGAGAGAGAGAGAGAGAGAGAGAGAGAGAGAGAGAGAGAGAGAGAGAGAGAGAGAGAGAGAGAGAGAGAGAGCTGTAATCTCCTACTAATAACAAGAGGGGCTTTTGTCTAATTTTAAACACTGTCAAAAAAGGGCTCTGGAAATACACTAGCAAAAGACAGTCCCAATCCCTACTGCCTCTTCTCAAGCCTAGTCAGACAGAATTGATAAATGGATTCTCATGTTTAAGAGAATGATGCTAGAGGGTAATGCTGAGTTCAGACAATTGAAATGCAATGACTGTCACAGATCATCAAAGGCCAATGGTGTCACATTTGTTAGCATCGTGACTGCAGAGGCCAAGCTTTGCTATACTTCTCTCTGCTGCACACACACACACACACACACACACACACACACACACGCACGCACGCACCAATCTTTCTGCATCCTTGAGGAAAATAAAGTCTGTTCTTTTTTAAACACAAGCTTGAAACTGGCTTTTATTTTTCCCCCACAGTAAATTCTTAACTTCTTTATTGCAAAGAGCAAACAAAGTAAGACTTTGTTCTGAAACAGAGTGAAAGAGAGGTCTTCCCTCCAGTGAAAATCCCATTAACTCTAAAACAGATGAGGGAACAATCCAGCTTGCAAATGGAAGAGGCTGTTCCAGGAAGGAGTACATGATGTTTCATTCTACATCTGGTGTAGTGTTTCCTATGTCAGTTGGAGGTAGCTTGAAGGGAAGAAATATCAGCAGAACTTTCGCAAATTTATAAACAATGCTACATGGTCGTAGTTTTACTTATGACATTAAAACTTCATCTGTTTCCTTGTTAACTGACAGCTTTCCTTAAATTCGATTGTCAATCACTTGCTTTACAATTTTCTTCTTTAATAAGCTAGTTTTAAATATTACTATATTCATACCAATTTAATATAGTTTTGTAGCATGCTTGAAGTATGTTGTTTAGCTTGAAAATCTCCTCCTCCTTAGGCTCCTATATTTCAGTATCTGCTCTCCAGGTGATGGATCTGCTTCGAGGTTATGGAACATTTTGGAGATGAAGCTTTGCTGAAGGACTTCACTGGGGTTGGGATTTGAGGATTTAAAGCATCGATCTGCATCATATTTTCTCTCTCTGCTTCCTGTGTATGGACCGAAATGTGATCTTTAAGCTTCCTATGCTTGGTCCAAGAAACCATTATGGACATCTAGCCCTTTGAAATCACATGACAAAATAAACTCTTTCTTAAATTGCATTTGGTCATCAATTTTCTTTTTAATCACAGAGATGCAAAATAATTAATAAACTATTTAATTCACTGATAATCTTAACCTTCAGCTTTTTCCCAGTGATCTTTATATGAGATTGATGCTTATAATATTCTTAAGAACATTATCAGAATACTTACATATGTAAAATTAAATCTCATGAACCTTTACACATTTATTTAAATATTTTAGAAAACCCTTCTACACTGAAATAATACCTATGCTGTATGTTTGAAAAACATAATATATAGTATTAATATTCACTAGAAGAAGCAAACACCACCTCTGCACAGAATATTTTAGTATACATAATGCATTTCAGTGTATAAATATTAGAATCTAATCTCAAAATCATAGTCCTGTAACCGAATGGAAGTTTTTATTCATTCTTAACAAATCTAACAAATTCAGCCAATATAACTGAATTGAATTTGAAACCAAGAGTGAGAAAAGAGGGATTAGGGGTAGAGGTTATTCAGGGTCTTTGCAATTGTTTTCTCAAAGCCACACCTACAAAAATAAGACAGCAACAGCATGAGAAAGAGGGCAAGAGAGGAATGGATGTCTAGGAATCCAGGGCTAACCTAAATAAAATGGCCAAAATAAAAATGAATGGATGAATAAGGAAATGAACAAAGGGTTCATAGAGGTTATGCACAAAGCCCCGGCTTTAGAATACAAATAGCCCTTGCTATGTTAACAATTATGGTTCTGAGTTTGATACTCTATTCCTATCCCACAGAGCTGATGTTTTCTTTTTGTACTTGCATCCAGAAAAGATGTTTCCTCATTCCTAGAAGAAACACTAATTGATTTGCCTTCCTCCTGGTTATAATGATCCCTTTCATTATGTTAATACCAACAGGTATTTTCTCCCTATTGGGATCAGCATTCCTGAGCAAATTCCCTTTCCTTGCCAATAACACTTCCTCCATGACCACCATCACTCTATTTACACACACAGCTTTGCTTATGACCATAGACTCCAGTGTCAGCAAATGAAATACAGCACTGGTTCATCCTCATGGAATCACTCACCATAACATGGCCATACTAATTCTGAAACAATTTGAAGATTTACAGTACCTAAAAGACCATTTCTTAGGGACTGGTGACTATCTCTATGGATCAGATATATCCTTTAAATTGGAGAGTACTGTGATGTTCTTCCTTCTACTACTAAAGCCACATTTATAAGGCTTGGCTCTGGGCCTGAACACTCACCTGCCTTTGAAAAACTGTCACAGAACCTAGAACAAATAGCAAAATGAATTCATTTACATTTTGAGCCCAGACCATAGGGAGAATCATTCTGTTTGTCTCTGTCTTCTACATAGCAGAGTTACAACTTACTTCTTTTATTTTAGTGGCTTTCAGAGTTTGGATTGGAACAAGAAAAGCCCATGTTGTGTACACATATGTACTCTTTGTCCCTGGTATTAGGAGCTCTTGCTTCAAGATCCCATCAGGCAAGTCAGAGGTGGTTGGAAAAAACTGACTGATTTCTGGAAACTGGATTCTCCTGTTTATCACCTTAAAATAACAATACTTAGAGAAGTTTACACTACCACATCCACTGGTCGAGGCTGAGTTTTGTTCTACCTTCTTGTCCTGAGAATTGAAAGTCAGGGCTCCCAGCTCACACAGATTTACACAAGAAGCAAAGAACAGTCACATAAGGAAGAAGACTAAACAGCCTAGGCTGCAGCCTGGGAACTATTGTTATGGGGGTCTAAGGGAAGGAGCAATTGATTACTAAAAGGCTTTGTTTGGGGTTTTATTTATTTATTTTGCGGGGGTATTTTTAATTGATAGATTAGGTTATACAATCATTTATTTAATATACATGTCCTCCTCCATAATGCACCTGCTTTAAACTCATACATGTTTAATAGTGGATAAGCAAGGATTTTAATAGGTGATATTTCCTAACAGGTTCCTAGAGGATACATTTTACCTTAACTCCATATGAACCCAAAAGCTGTTCCATCCAGTCAAGCTTGTATAACCTTGATGCCCTGATTCATTAGGTATACACTTGGGTGAAAACTGTCTCAATTTGATTGTCACCAGAGTTAAGAAATGTATACCATTGTTCAAAGATGAGAGTATATGTAGTCCAATGCAGACTGGGATCCAGGTCATTGCAAGGGTGGTAGGTGGGTGAGAGGTTTGTATACCTAATAGAAGCTTGGAAGTGGGTGTAAAATGGAAACCATATAAATGTCACAAGCTGTCTCTTCCCTATGCTTCCTTCCATTAGTTCCTCCCGTTATTTCCCACAAACATTTCAATAAGGATATTTTGGATTTCTTTTCATAGAGCTACCATCTCTAATTATTGCTCAAGATGTCACCTTGGTTTCCTTAAGTCCATGAGAGAGAAACCACTAACAGGGTTCTATCCTGTGCAGAACGATCTAACCAGTACCCCCAGAGCTCGTGTCTCTAGCTGCATATGTAGCAGAAGATGGCCCAGACGGCTATCATTGGGAAGAGAGGTTCCTTGGTCTTGCAAACTTTATATGTCCCAGTACGGGGGAATGCCAGGGCCAAGAAGTGGGAATGGGAGGGTAAGGGAGCAGGGAAAGGGGAGGGTATAGGGAACTTTTGAGATAGCATTTGTAATGTAAATAAAGAAAATATCTAATAAAAAAAGAACGATCAGTTCACCAAGTACAGGAGGAAGCAAATATCTATTTAAAAATGTAAGAAATGAGGAGACTATTTACAATATAGAAGATTTTCTGTGATAACTGATTACTTCCATGTCTGGTAATAAATATTAGTAGATAAGATCATGTCACCAACAGAACTGATACTGCCATGTGCCCTCTTGTAATGATATTGAATGTTATGCAGAAAGTCATGACCAGTCAGAATAGTCGCAGAAAGCACAAATAACATGGAAGAGTGGGGAAAGTCTTACATGCCAGTCATAATCATGTTATCAATTCCAAATATAAGGATTGCTTCGAATAACTTCTTATTTAAAGTAAATTCATATTTTTACAGAATTTGATATTATTTGTTTATGTGTTCTTTATATATATTTACAGATATATAATGGCACTTTGTTTCACTATTTATATTACTGAAGATCAAAGAAATATGTGTAGTATAGCATGAAGAAAAGCAAACAATGTCCACATAATAGCTACATAAAATGTGTTCTTTGCGAACATTTCTCCATGGTTACAAACATAGAAAATGGGTTATTTTTGTCTCACTCTTCAGGGGCTACAGTCTATGATCTATTGGATCAATTGTTCAGAATGAAGAAGAACATCAGATAGAAGAGAGAGAGAGAGAGAGAGAGAGAGAGAGAGAGAGAGAGAGAGAGAGAGAGAAATTCACCCCTCAAACGGCCTTCAGTTAGGTCTTTCACTAATAATTTACAAGTGTATCAACTCATGAAAGTTGTTAACACCTCCATGGTCCAATCATTTCTTAACAGTACCACTACTGGGTATGTGTGTATGTGTGTGTCATGAATTAACATCTCAGTCTTTTGGAAGGACTTTTCAGATACAAATCATAACAAAATAAAATAATTAATTCTTCATTGAGGAGTTATCTGCTGTATGACAAAGTTAACTGGTGTTACAATTTATTTTATTGGTTAGGAAATTAAATACAAGGAAACATATATTCACATGCATATAAATTTGTCAAAGGTAAATTGTATTTGTGTGTGTGTACTGTTTCAAATGTGTTAAGACAAAACACCCACTAGGCTTAACTTTAACTCTTAACTTTATGGCTTTTTTATAAGCTTTGTCAGAAGGAAACTTCAGATGGATTTTAGATGTAAAAGAGGGTATTAGCCATTCCACACTGAAATATATTATAGCCCACCAGATAATCCTGTAAGGAACTGCCAATAATCACTGCAATTCCACTCCATTTGGTCAGACCATGCTGAGAATTGACCAATTGCTGAACTGTCTCAATATCTACTACCAAGAAGTATATTCTTAATGTGCTTCATCAGCTCACAGAGCTGCTGTGATGGGCATCTTGAGAGTAGAGAAGAACTATGGAGCCAGGCTTTGCGAACCTTCACTAAGATAATAACTGCTGACTTAGCAAGTCCAGAATCCCTGGATGTGTCTGCAAAAACGGTGTATGCCTGCACATACATCATTTCCTGCTTATGAAAACTCATAATCCTAGGCTACTTAGTTGGCTAAAAATACCTTTAATTAAGAGATAGTGAGGAAGTGACCAGTTTACTTATTTTGACAGTTACATCCAAAGAAATTTGTTTCTGTTAACAGTCTAAAATTAGAACATTGGGTTAGAGTTCTTATTGGAGATGCAGTGACTTTTCTAGTAGGTGAAGGCAGAACTGAGAAGATTGTATTTTGTCAGAAAAGCACAATGGCAGTTATAGCCCAGAGTGATTCAGTTTCTCCCAGGATACCCATATCTGTGCATAAGAGTTCCTACCTAGGCCGTGGCACTGGAAAAGAATAATATTCTGAATACCTTCTGTGAGTTTGTTAAACCATTTTTAAAGTCACCATATGTCAAAACTAGCCGAGAATTTTGTTTTTTCTACCTTTTGGACCCCTCTTTGTGTTTATCTACATACTTCAAAGTATGAAAGTATATATCAAAGTATGAAAATATAACAAAGTATATTCTGGAACAATATATAGCACAAAACAAATATTTATTGCTGTAAAGTAAAATACAAAAATATTTATGTATTTTACCTTATAGAAATAGAGAGAAAGTCTAGGAGGAAGAAAGAAAGTGATAGGTGGGGTAAATTGTACAATTCTGCCACACATAGAATTAACACTAGGCATGGCTCTTTTCCATGTTCCCCTTTTTGTACTTGTATTTCACCATTGCACCACTTGTTCCTGAACTTTAGAGACTGAGCAAGAAATGCAGCTCTTCGCTTGATACCTGCACACAAATAGAATGTGTGTGTGTGTGTGTATGTGTGTGTGTGTGTGTATTCCTTATATGAAATGAATTCCATAGATTTGAGATATATTACAACTGACAGAAACAGATGTGACTATACCTTTGAAAAAATAAGAGTTATATCCAATTAAATGGATTTCCTCTGATCAATACACAGTTCATATGCTAATCCCTGTGCAATGAGATGTGTATGTAAGGTAGGTATGACAGCTTTCACTGTGGAGTGGACACGGGTGTAATTGTGAGTAAATTCTCATAATAACATTTCTACTTTTAGTTTGCAGAGATTGGGAAGGTCAATAAAATTAAGAATTTAAGGCTTAGTTCTGAAATTTTCATTAAGACACGTCTTTCTACTTTTATTGATTCTTGAGATACATTCTGACATACCTCAGCATCCATGGCAAGATTTTTGCTGCTGTTGTTATTAATTTGTTTTTACTTTACTTTATTTTATTTATTTACTTTTTTATTTTAGGTGGTGTTGCAAGGATAGATGGCAGACATGAGGGGACAGGAAGTCCAATGGGATTGTGATGCATGATGTGAAATTCATAAAGAATCAATAATTTAAATAATTTGTAGTATGGACATAATGTAATTGGTAGTTAAATAGTGACAATGTGAAATAAGCTACTTATATTTGTATAATTTTTCAAATTGTACTTGAAGAAAGTAACTAAAACATTAGATCTTATACTCTCCTCAACCCCTGAAAAATTCACTAACATTGTTATTTCTCTAAGCTAAAATAGATGTAACAAAGCTTTATTTTTTAAAAAAATATTGATTTTTGAAAGCATTTGCATGTAGATGTGCATGTATCTCTGTGTGCATTCATATGTGTATGTGTGCATGTGCATATGTCTTTGCATGCATGTATGTCTCTGTGTGTGCATTTGTGTGTCTATGCATCTGCATGTGCATGCTTTTGTGGTGTGTGTGTGTGTGTATGTGTGTGTGTTTGTGTGTGTGTGTGTGTGTGTGTGTGTTTATACCTGCTTAGAGTCCAGTAGATGGTTTTAGGCCTCCTAGAGCTAGAGTTACAGTTGGTCCTATGCACCCATACCTGAATTCTGGAAACTATACTTGGATTATTTGCCAAACATTCTTAACCACTGAGCATTCTTTTCATCCTCTGAAATCAATCTTTCCTTTCCTTCCTCCCTTCCTCCCTTCCTTCCTCCCCTCCTTCCTTCCTTCCTCCCTCCCTCCCTCCCTCCCCCTCTCCCTCCCTCTTTCTTTCTTTCCTCCTTTCTTTCTTTTAAATGAAACATACTTTTAGGCATGACAGCATCATATTAACATAAACAGTGATAGTGTTCATTTTATCTGCTAAAAACCACTGTTTTCTTGAGGAATATATGCAAATTGATTATCTCATACTTAAGAATAAGATTTACTCTTTCAGTCTTATAAATAAAACATTTTATATTTCAGCTTACAATAAGAAAGGCAGTGCCATTTAATCCTTGTTGTATAGCTCTTGCTATGTAGGAAGACAAGAGGAAAATACTGTTCTAAGCATGAAAGAAAAAATACATCTAACTTAGCACAAACTTTTTCTAAGTTCCTTTAATCTTTCCTTAAAAACCATTATTAGAAGAACTCTTACTTTGTTTTCACATTAAATCCTTTACAAAATGATGTGTGGGGGAACTCAGTACAGAGAAATTGCTTCTAGCTTCCATGAACAGTCTTACTGCTCTTTTGAAACGTGGCAGGTAATTGGAACCTTTAAAAAATACCCTCCATTTCCACTCCAGATTATAAAGTTGCCTTTAGAGGCACAGCATCAATCCAGACCAATGGAACATGACCAGCATTGTACTTAAAACAAGACTATCCTCTGTTCTAGGGTGTTCAATCTTATGTATTGTATTTTTGTGAACTATCTTGAAAAATTGGCAAGCAATAGAACATTGACTTGGGTTATTTTCCACCTGGGAAGTAGTCATATATATTTAACTATGCAACAATTATTTACAACATTGTCCTTTTCAATAATACACTCATATTCACATAAGTTACACTCTCACATTGATATTATGAAAAAAAGAAATTCATAAACATTGAGTTTTGGGTTGTTTCCAAGGTATTTGATCTTTCCTGACATAGCTACCAGATACATCCTCATGGCAGATTTCCTGATGCTCGTGCATCCGGTGGCGCTTCCTGAGCCTCAGGTTCATGATTGTTAAATCATGAACAGCATCTGGGACTGGACGATGCATGATCACATGTTATCTTCATTTTGATCAGTTACTATTTTCTATATTGGTCTCCATTTGTTGCAAAATGAAGTTTCTTTGATGTGGGGTGAAAGCTACACTTATCTGTGTCTATGAGGATACATATGGACTTGTCACACAGATAAATTAATAAGTAGGAGATACATAATCACTACAATGCCACAGATCTTAACGTGGCACAGAATAATTAAGCTGGTTTCCTTTGATAGCATGGTTCACAGCTCAGCAGTCAATAAAGACACTGCAAAATGATTATAATGTGCCCAACTTAAAAATTAGGAAGCTCCTAGTGTAGGATATAGCTATACTTAAGCATTTCACTCCACACCAACCTCTCTTACTACCAGCTGACTCTGTAATCTTACAGGGAAGTACAATGCTCCAAAGAAATGTCAAAGCCTCCACATATTGCAGTTTGTACCAGAGAAGCAAGGATCACTAACGAAAAGGTTTTATCATTTGGAGAAATCAAATCACTGATACAGAAGAATAAAATAAATCATTGCCCTGCTTCTTTCCTTATCAAATACCTTGTAAATCTCAGTTTTTATTAGTGTGGAGAACAAAAGATTCCTTTTTGACCAAAAGACAGAATTATCGATTTGGAATAAGCTCCTCCCTTTTGATTGTCATCTAATTTATTTTATTTTTTTTTAACTTAGTGACTTTCTATGTGTCTGGGGGTGTGGATTTACCATAGGTTTGTGCTACTAATGGATAGCAGAAGAAGGAATCAGATACTATGTAGCAGAGTTACAGGCAGTTGCAAACAGCAAGAGTGCTATGAACTTAACTCTAGCTGTCTGTAAGTACTGCACAGGCTCTTGACCTCAGAGCCATCTCTACAGTCCCAAATGTGTCATGCAAATAACATTTGTTTGTGAGTTTTTCAATATTAGCCACCCACAGGAACAAGAAAGGCATTTGTGGAGCTCAAAGATAAACTTGGCCTTGGGGTCTGTCTTTTTATTACTATTACTTTCTATAGGAGACTGGATATTAAAAACATTATTTTTGTTCTTTTGGCTTTTGTTTTAATAGTAACTAGTTCACTGCAGACTATTCTGTGCTAGGTTGCAGTACTCCAGTGATTTATTAATAAGTCTGGGTTACTCTAAATTATCTTGATGGGACAGTGACAGACTGTATTAGTTTTCTTAGACTTAAAAGGCGTAGCTTTCTAGCTTGTTGGCTGTAGATACAGAATAATGTTTTGATGACTGCAAGAAGAGCTTTTAGAAGAGGGTTTACTGGACTGCGAACAGAGGAAGACTATGAATACATTGTCAGATCAAAACCCTGGCAGAACTTTCAACTATTTTTTTTTTCTTGGAAAATTGCAAAACATGAAGAAAGTCTCATAGAAATATTTGCTATGCTCTAAGGTATATAATAAATATGATAGAGAACTTATCCTGAAAAGAATTCCATCGAATGGTGTTCCCTGCCAGGTCTGAGTTATAAAACTCACATAATGAAGACAACCTCAATCAAGTCAGTGTTGTAGGAATGAGCTTGGGTCTCAGTGGCAGAGGGAGGATCTCTGATGCCTTGAATCAAGTGTCAAGTGTCCAGGTAAAGCATTCTATGTCTTCTTCAGAGTTCATCATTTGCTATCTAACTTACAATGTTTGTGAACACAAAGCTCTCTTAAAGCTGTTCTTACAGAATACGAATGAGGGGACTATATTGTCATGTCATCTACTGCCTATTTTAAAGCTCCCTGTGACATGTTTAAAAAGTCACGGAGAATTGATATGTCAAATTGTTTTATCTTCAAATGATTTTCTTCATTTTACCTTCTATTTACTAGATCATTCTCTGATTTTATGAAGAAACTTGCTTGACATTGTTTTGTTTGTTTGTTTGTTTGTTTGTTTTGTTTTTATTCTTGTTCTTGTTTTGCTTTTTCTGTTTTGTTCCTCAATACTTTCTGGATTAGGAGAATGCTTACATTTAAAACATCATATTTTATTATTAAAGTATTTCACACTCATGCTTTAATGTTTTAATGTTCTCAAGATTGTATTTGGATGTCCTCCTAAGGTAACTATATAGAGATTATTTTATGTATTTTATAATTCTAAGAATTAAAGTGGGAGACTACAGAGGAAAACAGAGTAATAGTGTGATATAACCTTTTTACAAATAGTTACTTCTCATTGTCTATCCCCTCTGAAAAACATAGATTTTTTTTTCTTTTAGACTTCAAATGCCTAAGACTTTCTTTATTTCTTTTTTTTCTTTTATTGCTGTTTTAATACCTGTTATAGATTGTTTCTTGTTATCATCATTTTATTTGGGATGTGTTTTCATGTGTCTTACCTGGAACTTGAGCTTGCTGTATAGTAGAGGATGCACTTAAACTTCATGAGGCTTCTGCATTCATAATCTCCATCCTGGGATTACTGTTATGGGTTACCCTCCCAGTGCACGGAGTGCCACCTGGACTTCACTACTTCATTTCCGTGGATAGTAAGTTATTGTTCATACTTTTAAGCCTTTTGGAGGCTTCCTGTCACTGAATTTGTTTTCTTGTAGGCTTACTTTTTTCTTTGCTCTAAAACATCTAGCTGCTCATAAGCCTTGCCATGGTGGCTTTTGGATTACCTAGGTATACCATATTGTCTACTTTTCTCTTTGCTTTGGTATTCCATCTGAAGTAGTTTAGCTCCTTTCAAATATAATTTACATGTCATTCCAAAATATTCAGATGAACCAGAGAGTCTTATCGTTTCTTTTTCCAATTTGCTTGCAAAATTAGAGGCTAACACAGAAGAAAACATAATGTATATTTTCTAATGAGTAGGTAAATTTTAAATTTGGAAAATATTATAGTGCGTTCGTTAAACATGTTGAAATCCTAGAAATTTGAAAATAAGCACATTATTTTCTGAATTGCTCAAAACGTTGAGCAATACACTAACACAGATGTGAAGAATGAAGTTTTCAATAAAAATTATCCTTCGAAAGAACATTCTCACCTAGAAGAAGGATGCATTCATATTCAGTGTTTATATGTTTAAAACTAAAATGTCCTCTTTATAAGCCATTCAATGATAGTAAGAAAATAGTGACTTTTACTTTTGTTTCTTCTGAGAGAAAAATTTATGAAGACGCCAGGTAATTTCCCATGATGCACAATCCCATCATTGCCTTATGTCTTCAGAGAGAACTGCCAGCATTTGTCCCTGAATATCATGCTCTAAAGGCTTCTATGTCTCACTCCATAGGGTTTACCTAAAATTTATGTAGCATAATCTTTCTGTAAATGCTATCCTCTATCTGCAGAAGTAAAAATGGTGAAACCCCCCAAAAACCATTTATTACTTTTATCAATGATTAAATTCTTTAGTTTGTGGAATATTATAACCATGTTGACAGAATATATATTGCTGTGTGTGTGTGTGCATGTGTGTATGTGTGTGTGTACTCTTAAGACATGTCTCATTAATTTACATATTCAAAATATACATCTGTATTCCAGGAACAGACATATAAACTTTAAAGTTGAAACTGTAATAGTCATTCAAGTGTGTCATTCTTTTTCCTGGTGAATATAGGCTAAGAACTAATATAGTATAAGCTACTACACTTCTACAGAGAATACTTCTGTAGGCAGGAGATTAATAGAGAGGGCTAATAGAAATACAAAGAATTTATTGAGGTTTAAATAAGCACCTTCTTGCTTTTTCCTGCTTCTCTTGTCAACATTCTCTACACTCTTTCCAATTGGAGGATGAGAAATATAAAAAATTTAATACTGTAATCAAGAAATCACAGTGGTAATTGCTGGGGTATCTGCAACCATAATTTTCAGCAGAATAATGATTTGGGAGAGACCTAGTAGTAGTTCTGTACAACACACCTAAGTAGCCAGTACTGGTTCATACTGAACCTGAACCAAAGAATTTTGTTTGTTTGCTTTATTGGTTGGTTGGCGGTTTTTTGGGGGTACGTGTGTGGATTAATCACAGAACAATTTGCTGGAAATTTTTCTGGTGATAAATAACTCAATCTTGTGTATACTATAAAGCTTGAAACATAACTACATCACACATCTATTTAAAGTACATGTGATATCTTGCATAAAGATCTGCCCTATAGATTGGCAAGCACATGATTAAAGGTCTGAGAAAGGATCATTTGGCCTCATCCACACAGATAACATGAATGTAAGCAGGATATTTGTCATGTCCCTTTCTAGCCTTCTGGCAGAAAACAGGTTAATCATCTGTCTCTTTGAAGAGACAATCTTGTGTGTTTAATGTAGGTGGATCCCTTAGTGCTTACTTGTGACCATGGAGGTCTCTGTGCCTGAGAAGAAGAGAGGGCTGTCTTAACTAGAAGGAACAAATAGAGGAGAAGTATAAATGGTTGTTTAGGTTGGACCTTCAACACTTTTCATATCTACTTACAGTAAACATCCGCTGCCCTTTCCCCATATCCATGCCAACTTTTGTTGCCATTTGGTATTGGGGGTAGTTGGTTTTGTTTTCTTTCCTGACTGGGTTAACATTAAACCTTAAAATAGTTTGAGTTTGCATAGACCTGATGAAGAAAGATGATGAAATTAAAAAAAAATTATTTTGCAGCCATGTCCAATCTATTGAGAAAGTTCTCTTTAGTTTCTTGTCCAAAATTTTGAATTGGGTCTCTTATTTTCTTGCAGTTCAGCTTTGCTTCCAGTTCTTTGTATATTTAAGACAACAAATTTCTGTCAGATACAGTGTTAGTAAAGATATTTTCCACATACTTTATGCTGATTCTTCACAGAAATGATTATGTCCTTTTCTGTATAGTAGCTTTTGAGTTTCTTTTTTTTTAATTTTTTTCTCTTATTTTTTTTATTACATATTTTCCTCAATTACATTTCCAATGCTATCCCAAAAGTCTCCCACACCCTCCCTCCCCCAATCCCCTCCCCAACCATTCCCATTTTTTGGCCCTGGCGTTCCCCTGTACTAGGACATATAAAGTTTACTTCTGTGTTTGTTAGGCCCCGGCCTAGTTTCACAATAGACAGCTATATCATGGTCCTTGGACCAAACGCTTGCTAGTATATGCAATGGTGTCATCGTTTGGAGGCTAATTATGGGATGGATCCCTGGATATGGCAGTCTCTTGATGGTCCATCCTTTTGTCTCAGATCCAAACTTTGTTTCTGTAACTCCTTCCATGGGTGATTGTTTCCAATTCTAAGAAGGGGCAAAATGTCCACACTTTGGTCTTCGTTCTTCTTCAGATTCATGTGTTTTGCAAATTGTACCTTATATCTCACTATACTAAATTTCTAGGCTAATATCCACTTATCAGTGAGAACATAATATTTGAGTTCTTTTGTGATTGTGTTACCTCACTCAGGATGATGCCCTCCAGGTCCAACCATTTGCCTAGGAATTTCATAAGTTCATTCTTTTTAATAGCTCAGTAGTACTCCATTGTGTAAATGTACCACATTTTTTGTATCCATTCCTCTATTGAGGGGCATCTGGGTTCTTTCCAGCTTCTGGCTATTATAAATAAGGCTGCTATGAACATAGTGGAGCATGTGTCCTTCTTACCGGTTGGGACATCTTCTGGATATATGCACAGGAGAGGTATTGTGGGATCCTCCGGTAGTACTATGTCCAATTTTCTGAGGAAACGCCAGACTGATTTCCAGAGTGGTTGTACAAGCTTGCAATCCCACCAACAATGAAGGAGTGTTCCTCTTTCTCCACATCCTTGCCAGCATCTGCTGTCACCTGAATTTTTTATCTTAGCCATTCTGACTGGTGTGAGATGGAATCTCAGGGTTGTTTTGATTTGCATTTCTCTGATGATTAAGGATGTTGAACATTTTTTCAGGTGCTTCTCAGTCATTTGGTATTCCTCAGGTGAGAATTCTTTGTTTAGCTTTGAGCCCCATCTTTTAAGGGGGTTGTTTGATTTTCTGGAATCCATCCTCTTGAGTTCTTTATATATATTAGATATTAGTCCCCTATCTGATTTAAGATAGGTAAAGATCCTTTCCCAATCTGTTGGTGGCCTTTTTGTCTTATTGAAGGTGTCTTTTGCCTTGTAGAAACTTTGCAGTTTCATGAGGTCCCATTTGTCAATCCTTGATCTTACAGCACAAACCATTGCTGTCCTATTCAGGAATTTTTCCCCTGTGCCCATATCTTCGAGGCTTTTCCCCACTTTCTCCTCTATAAGTTTCAGTGTCTCTGGTTTTATGTGAAGTTCCTTGATCCACTTAGATTTGACCTCAGTACAACAAGATAGGAATGGATCAATTCGCATTCTTCTACATGATAACAACCAGTTGTGCCAGCACCATTTATTGAAAATGCTGTCTTTCTTCCACTGGATGGTTTTAGCTCCCTCGTCGAAGATCAAGTGACCATAGGTGTGTGGGTTCATTTCTGGGTCTTCAATTCTGTTCCATTGGTCTACTTGTCTGTCTCTATACCAGTACCATGCAGTTTTTATCAAAATTGCTCTGTAGTAAAGCTTTAGGTCAGGCATGGTGATTCCACCAGAGGTACTTTTATCCTTGAGAAGAGCTTTTGCTATCCTAGGTTTTTTTGTTATTCCAGATGAATTTGCAGATGGCTCTTTCTAATTCGTTGAAGAATTGACTTGGAATTTTGATGGGGATTGCATTGAATTTGTAGATTGCTTTTAGCAAGATAGCCATTTTTACAATATTGATCCTGCCAATCCATGAGCATGGGTGATCTTTCCATCTTCTGAGATCTTCTTTAATTTCTTTCTTCAGGGACTTGAAGTTTTAATCATACAGATCTTTCACTTCCTTAGTTAGAGTCATGCCAAGGTATTTTATATTATTTGTGACTATTGAGAAGGGTGTTGTTTCCCTAATTTCTTTCTCAGCATGTTTATTCTTTGTGTAGAGAAAGGCCATTGACTTGTTTGAGTTAATTTTATATCCAGCTACTTCACTGAAGCTGTTTATCAGGTTTAGGAGTTCTCTGGTCCAATTTTTAGGGTCACTTATATATACTATCATATCATCTGCAAAAAGTGATATTTTGACTTCATCTTTTCCAATTTGTATTCCCTTGATCTCCTTTTGTTGTCTAATTGCTATGGCTAGGACTTCAAGTACTATGTTGAAGAGGTAGGGAGAAAGTGGGCAGCCTTGTCTAGTCCCTGATTTTAGTGGGATTGCTTCAAGCTTCTCACCATTTACTTTGATGTTGGCTACTGGTTTGCTGTAGATTGCTTTTATCATGTTTAGGTATGGGCCTTGAATTCCTGATCTTTCCAAGACTTTTACATGAATGGGTGTTGGATCTTGTCAAATGCTTTTTCCGCATCTAAGGAGATGATCATGTGGTTTTTGTCTTTGAGTTTGTTTATATAATGGATTACATTGATGGATTTTCGTATATTAAACCATCCCTGCATCCCTGGAATAAAACCTACTTGGTCAGGATGGATGATTGCTTTAATGTGTTCTTGGATTCAGTTAGCGAGAATTTTATTGAGGATTTTTGCATCGATATTCATAAGGGAAATTGGTCTGAAGTTCTCTATCTTTGTTGGATCTTTCTGGGGTTTAGGTATCAGAGTAATTGTGGCTTCATAGAATGAGTTGGTTAGAGTTCCCTCTACTTCTATTTTGTGGAATGGTTTGTGCAGAACTGGGATTAGATCTTCTTTGAAGGTCTGGTAGAACACTGCACTAAACCCATCTGGTCCTGGGCTTTTTTTGGCTGGGAGACTATTAATGACTGCTTCTATTTTCTTAGGAGATATGGGACTGTTTAGATCGTTAACTTGATCCTGATTTAACTTTTGTACCTGGTATCTGTCTAGAAATTTGTCCATTTCATCCAGGTTTTCCAGTTTTGTTGAGTATAGCCTTTTGTAGAAGGATCTGATGATGTTTAGGATTTCTTCAGGATCTGTTGTTATGTCTCCCTTTTCAGTTCTGATTTTGTTAATTAGGATGTTGTCCCTGTGCCCTCTAGTGAGTCTAGCTAAGGGTTTATCTACCTTGTTGATTTTCTCAAAGAACCATCTCCTCATTTGGTTAATTCTTTGAATAGTTCTTCTTGTTTCCACTTGATTGATTTCACCCCTGAGTTTGATTATTTCCTGCCGTCTACTCCTCTTGGGTGAATTTGCTTCCTTTTTTTCTAGAGCTTTTAGATGTGTTGTCAAGCTGCTAGTATGTGCTCTCTCCTGTTTCTTCTTGGAGGCACTCATAGCTACTAGTTTCCCTCTTAGAGATGCTTTCATTGTGTCCCATAGGTTTGGGTATGTTGTGGCTTCATTTTCATTAAACTCTAAAAAGTCTTTAATTTCTTTCTTTCTTCCTTCCTTGACCAAGGTATCATTGAGAACAGTGTTGTTCAGTTTCCACGTGAATGTTGGCTTTCCATTATTTATGTTGTTATTGAAGATCAGCCTTAGGCCATGGTGGTCTGATAGGATACATGGGACAATTTCAATATTTTTGTATCTGTTGAGGCCTATTTTGTGACCACTTATATGGTCAGTTTTGGAGAAGGTCCCGAGAAGTGCTGAAACGAAGGTATATCCTTTTGTTTTAGGATAAAATGTTCTGTAGCTATTTGTCAGATCCATTTGTTTCATAACTTCTGTTAGTTTCACTGTGTCCCTGTTTAGTTTCTGTTTCTACGATCTGTCTGTCCATTGATGAAAGTGGTGTGTTGAAGTCTCCCACTATTATTGTGTGAGGTACAATGTGTGCTTTGAACTTTACTAAAGTGTCTTTAATGAATGTGGCTGCCCTTGCATTTGGAGCGTAGATATTCAGAATTGAGAGTTCCTCTTGGAGGATTTTACCTTTGATGAGTATGAAGTGTCCCTCCTTGTCTTTTTTGATAACTTTGGGTTGGAAGTCAATTTTATCCGATATTAGAATGGCGACTTCAGCTTGTTTCTTCAGACCATTTGCTTGGGAAATTGTTTTCCAGACTTTCACTCTGAGGTCGTGTCTGTCTTTTTCCCTGAGATGGGTTTCCTGTAAGAAGCAGAATGTTGGGTCCTGTTTGTGTAGCCAGTCTGTTAGTTTATGTCTTTTTATTGGGGAATTGATTCCATTGATATTAAGAGATATTAAGGAAAAGTAATTGTTGCTTCCTTTTATTTTTGTTGTTACAGTTGGCATTCTGTTCTTGTGACTGTCTTCTTTTTGGTTTGTTGAGGAATTACTTTCATGCTTGTTCTAGGGTGTGATTTCCGTCCTTGTATTTTTTATTTTCTGTTATTATCCTTTGAAGGGCTGGATTGGTGGAAAGATAATTTGTGAATTTGGTTTTGTCATGGAATACTTTGTTTTCTCCATCTATGGTAATTGAGAGTTTGGCCAGGTATAGTAGCCTGGGCTGGCATTTGTGTTCTCTTAGTGTCTGTATAACATCTGTCCAGGCTCTTCTGGCTTTCATAGTCTCTGGTGAAAAGTCTGGTGTAATTCTGATAGGCCTGCCTTTATATATTACTTGACCTTTCTCCCTTACTGATTTTAATATTCTCTCTTTATTTAGTGCATTTGTTGTTCTGATTATTATGTGTCGGGAGGAATTTCTTTTCTGGTCCAGTCTATTTGGAGTTCTGTAGGCTTCTTGTATATTCATGGACATGTCATTCTTTAGGTTTGGGAAGTTTTCTTCTATAATTTTGTTGAATATATTTGCTGGCCCTTTAAGTTGAAAATCTTCATTCTCATCAACTCCTATTATCTGTAGGTTTGGTCTTCTCATTGTGTCCTGGATTTCCTGGATGTTTTGAGTTAGGATCTTTTTGTG
Organism: Mus musculus; assembly: GCF_000001635.26. Classification (NCBI taxonomy): domain Eukaryota; kingdom Metazoa; phylum Chordata; class Mammalia; order Rodentia; family Muridae; genus Mus; species Mus musculus. The sequence goes on from NC_000070.6 coordinate 37,006,916, forward strand.
TTTTGTATTATCTGTGATTGTTGTGCTGATGTTCTCTATGGAATCTTCTGCACCTGAGATTCTCCCGTCCATCTCTTGTATTCTGTTGCTGATGCTTGCGTCTATGGTTCCAGATTTCTTTCCTAGGGTTTCTATATCCAGTGTTGCCTCGCTTTGGGTTTTCTTTATTGTGTCTACTTCCCTTTTTAGGTCTAGTATGGTTTTGTTCATTTCCATCACCTGTTTGGATGTGCTTTCCTGTTTTTCTATAAGGACTTTTACCTGTTTGGTTGTATTTTCCTGTTTTTCTTTAAGGACTTGTAACTCTTTAGCAGTGTTCTCTTGTATTTCTTTAAGTGAGTTATTAAAGTCCTTCTTGATGTCCTCTACCATCATCATGAGATATGATTTTAAATCCGGGTCTAGCTTTTCGGTTGTGTTGGGGTGCCCAGGACTAGGTGGCGTGGGAGTGCTGTGTTCTGATGATGGTGAGTGGTCTTGATTTCTGTTAGTAGGATTCTTATGTTTGCCTTTCGCTGTCTTGTATTCTCTGGAGCTAGTTGTTATAGTTGTCTCTGGTTAGAACTTGTTCTTCAGGTGATTATGTTAGCCTCTAACAGCAGACCTGGAGACTAGCTCTATCCTAGTGGTCAGAGTACTCTCTGCAGGCAAGCTCTCCTCTTGCAGGGAAGGTGCCCAGATATCTGGTGTTTGAACCTGCCTCCTGGCAGAAGTTGTGTTCTACTCACCAGAGGTTTTAGGATCCCGTGGCAGATCCTGTTTGGGACCTTGCGGGTGTCCGCAGACTCCCAGGGCCAGGGACCACGGTGCAGCAGTGGGCTGGAAGAGACTTGAGCCCCGGGTCAGGCTGAGTATCTGCTTCCTTAATTAATGCAGTCTCAGGCCCCTTGCGATTGGATTGGAGCAGGCACTGTGTTCCACTCACCAGAGGTCTTAGGATCCTGTGTGGGACCTTGCGGGTGTCCGTAGACTCCCAGGGCCAGGGACCATGGTGCAGCAGTAGCAGCTTTTTAGTTTCATGAAGTACCATTTTTCAATTGTTGCAGTTAATGTCTGTACTATTGAGGGTGAAGATCCTGTTCGGAAAATTAATTCCTGTGCCTCTAAATGGAATCATCTTTCTCATGCCCTCCTCTATGTGTTTCAGGATATCTAGATGCGTTATATTTTCACAGTCAAATCCCGGATCCTGGTGTAATCAACTTACTTTGTTCTATCATGTAACTTCTCTTTGAAGTTCATTCACTTAGACTGGTAAGTGTGGCCTAGTCCTCAGTCTTTCTCATTACTGTGCCTCAGGAATTAAGGGACTCTAGCTTTTACACTTTTATTTTTTTTCAGCTGCTTATCACTTTCCCAATAATCAAACTCATTAATGAATCTCCTATTGGTAGCAAAGAACCTTATATCTGTTAATGTTTTGACAACTGATTCCACCTCCTTCCATGAAGTTGTGGGTTTGTCCAACAAGAAGACCATGCATAATTTAAATTCCAGCCTTTTGTTCAATTGTTTTATCTATTGTTTCAGTGTAAATATCTGTGACATGGGTGCCGAACAGTATATGGCACAAGAAGTTTACTAGTAATCAATATTTGTGAATAAAAGAGAAACAGATCATGAACAGTAGTGAACAGAGATGGGAATAGCCATTTAAAGCCTCAAAGGTCTTTCTAATCTTGAGAGGAGCTTCGACTTTAGGTGGACTAGTGTTTATCTGAGTAATCCCATGTCAGGACTACTAGACCCTAAAGATGGTGAGAGATGAAGCCAGCTTCCAGCTGTATCCTGTCCTGAGTAACAATGGACTCTATTGTGAATATATATGGTACAGTATCATGTTTACCAGAGAGTCAGAAAACATCCACTGGAAAGCAATATTTCTACCTCTAGTGCTTTGTGTGAAGCCACAAGACAGACTAGAAACTACCTTAATGCTTAAAAACCTTAGCTAAAGAAGTCATCTAAATATTTCCCCAACCACATGCTCTTTTCTTTAAAATGTCAGGAAGATGACATTATACCAGATTGAAGAAAGAACCCTTTCGACAATCTGTTCAGAAAGCATATGTTTTCTTTCAGATGATGAAAAGAATTTTAAGTTAGGAAACACTGTGATCATAACACCACAGTCCCTTCTGGTATGTCTAGTCCTTCTGCCAGTCTGACCACTGTCTGTTCGCTCATGGATCTTTTTTGGGGGGTCACTTATGTATAATATCATATTATCTGCAAATAGTGGTATCTTGACGTCTTCCTTTCAATTTGCATCCTTCGACTTCCTTTTGTTGTTTAATTGCTCTGACTAGGACTTCAAGTACTATATTGAATAGACTGGGAGAGAGTGGGCAGCCTTTACTAGTGCCTGATTTTAGTAGGATTGCTTCAAATTTCTCTCTATTTAGTTTGATGTTGGCTATTAGTGTGAAGTATATGGTTTTTATTATGCTTAGGTATGAGCCTGCAATTCCTGATCTTTCCAAGACTTAATATCAAGGGGTGTTGTATTTTGTCAAAGGCTTTTTCACCATCTAATATGTTTTAGATGTGATTTTTATATGTTTTTATCTTTGAGTTTGTTATAGTAGATTACATTGATGGATTTCCATACATTGAACCATCCTTGCATTTCTGGGATGAAGCCTACTTGATCTGGGGAATGATCATTTTGATGTGTTCTTGGATTTGGTTTGCAAGAGTTTTATTGAATATTTTTACATAGATATTTATAAGGGAATTTGGTCTAAAGCACTCATTGTTGGGTCTTTGTATGTTTTAGGTATCAGCATAACTGTGGCTTCACAGAACAAATTAGGTAGTGTTTCTTCTGTTTCTACTTTGTGGAATAGTTATGGTTCATAACTTCTGTGTAGAGAAAGAGGAACACTACTTCTTTGCTGATAGGATTGCCAGCTGGTACAACCATTCTGGAAATCAGTTCTGTAGTTCCTTAGAAAACTGGATATAGTTCTACCTGAGGATCCAGCTATATTACTCCTAGGCATATACCCAAAAGATGTTCCAACATGTAACAAGGACACATGCTCCATTATGTTCATAGCCTCCTTATTTATAATAGCCAGAAGCTGGAAACAACCCAGATGTTCCTCAATAGAGGAATGGATACAGAAAATATGGTACATTTGCACAATGGATTACTACTCAATTATTATAAACAATGACTTAATGAAGTTCTCAGGCAAATGGATGGAACTAGAAAATATCATCCTGAGTGTGGTAGTCCAGTCACAAAAGAACACACATGCTATGTACTCACTGATAAGTGTATACTAGGCAAAATCTCAGAAAACCCATGATACAACTCACAGACCTTATGAAGCTCCAGAAGAAGGAAGACCAAAATGTGAATGCTTCAGTCCTACTTAGTGGGGGGAATGAAATAATCATGGGGAAGGAGGGAACTGGGAGGGAAAGAGGACGAGGAGAAAGAGGTGGGCAGGATCATGCGTGGTACACTACTTGGGAGAAGTACAGAGGGTCAGGATGTTGAAAGGTGGCATGTAGCAGTGGGGATGGGGAACTAGGGTAGCTACTAGAAAGTGTCAGATGCTAGGGACACAAAAGGTTCTCAGGACCCAATAAGGATGACATTATCCAAAATATCCAACAAAGGGGGGAGAGAGAGCCTGTAGAGACCATATCCAATGGTTAGTCAGGGTCCCTGGTTGAGATATGGGGCCACTCACTCATCTCCAAATTGTTAACCCAAATTTGCTGCTGCCTTAAGGAAATACAGTGACAAAGTGTGATACAGAGACTGAAGGAAAGGCCATCCAGAGAGTGCCTCACCTAAGGACCCATCCCATCTGCAGAGACACCAAATCCAGATCCTATTTCTGATGGAAAGAAACCCTTGCTGACAGGAAACTGATATAGCTGTCCCTTGAGAGGCTCTGTCAGAGCCTGACCAATATAGATATGGATGTTTACAGACAACCATCAGACTGAGCACAGGAACCCTAATAGAGGAATTAGGTGAAGGGCTGAAGGAACTTATGGGGTTTACAGCCCCATAGGAAGAACAACAATATCATCCAACCAGACTCCCAGAGCTCCCAGAGACTAAACCAATAATTAAAATGTGCACATGGAAGGACCAATGGCTCTAGCTACATATGTAGCAGAGGATTGCCTTATCTGGCATCAATGAGAGGGGAGATCCTTGGTCCTGTAGAGTCTCCATGACCCAGAATAGGAGAATCCTAGAGCAGTGAGGAGGGAGTGGGTACGTGGGTAGGGGAGCACCCTTATAGGAGCAGGGGGAGGAACATGAGATAGGGGTTTTGTGGAGAGGAATGTGAACACTTTTGAAATGTAAATAAATAAAATAAACAATGAATAAAATACAAAATACAAATTTATTAGTTTATTATTTTATGTGTGTAAATGTTTGTCTGTATGTATATTTATGTAGCAGATACATATAATTCCTATAGAGGCCAGAGGCAATGTTCAATCCCCATGTACTATACTTAAAATATTTGGGTGCTAAGAATGGAACTTATATCTTCTGGCAGAGCAGCAAAAACTCCTAACCAGTGAGTTATCTCTCTATCTCCAACCAACCTATTTCTTTCTTTCTTTTTTTATAGAAAAGAGATTATTTGTCATACAATATAATGTGATTATGGTTATCATTCCCCCAATGCCTCCCACTTCCTCCCCTTTCCCCAGCCACCTAACTCCATAACTTATTTTTCTCCCATTAGAATACAAACATGAATGTGAAACACTTTTAATAATAACATAAAGCAGAACTAAATCAATTTGAATAGAACAGAAAAAAAAAAGAAAGAAAAGAAGTAGAAGAAAAAGCTCAAGAAACACAGATGCAGAAACATACACTCACACACAGAGAAATCTCATCAAATTACAAAATCAGAAACTATAACATATACATAGGGCTTGTAAAGTTAAAAAAAAAGCCTGATCAGCCAGGCAGTGGTGGCGCACGCCTTTAATCCCAGCACTCACGAGGCAGAGGCAGGCAGATTTCCGAGTTCGAGGCCAGCCTGGTCTACAGAATGAGTTCCAGGACAGCCAGGGCTATACAGAGAAACCCTGTCTCAAAAAACAAAACAAAACAAAAAAAAAAAAAACAAAAAACAAAAAAACAAAAGAACAAAAAAACAAAAAAACAAAAACCAAAACAAAACAACAACAAAAAAACCAAAAACCAACCACCTCCCCAAAAAAGCCTGATAAAAACATTATAAGGCAAACTATCTCCAAAGATGTCATATACTGTGGAATTTATTTATTATTTTTAGCAATTTATGTCAAATAGAGATACCTTCTGGGTTAGGGATGGATGCATGCGATATCCACTTTCCCTATAAGTGCTGGAACTCCATCTGGCCCAGCCCTGTACAGGCTCTTTGTCTGTTGTCACAGTCTCTGTGAGTTCATATATGCATACATTTTGTTGTGTTAGAAGGCCTTGATTCCTTAGTGTCCTCTATCCACCAGGCTCTTACAGTCTTTCACCTCCTATTCTGCATTGTTCCTGATCTCTGAGGGGAGGAATTTGATGGAGATGTTCCATTTAGGATTGAGTATCCAAGATCTCCCCTACTTTGACCATTGTCTACCTGTGAATGAGTTCTCATCTACTGCAGAAGAAGGCTTCTCTGACAATGGCTGAGCATGGCATTGATCTGTGAGTTCAGCAGAATGTCACTGGGAGTCAGTTTATTGCTGTTCCTTTACAACAGTCATAATTGGTTTTCCCCTAGGTTCCTGCTTTATCTAGTCTCAGATTCTTGGCTACCTGAGCACTGTTGAGTATGAGTCCCTCTCATGAAATGGTCCTTAAATCCAATTAGATAATGGTTTGTTAGACTCTTTGTTTTACTATTGCACCAATCTAGCTTGCAAGTAGGTCACCAGGGTTTGTAGATCAAAGGGTTTGTAGTGGAATTTGTGTTTGACTTTCTCCTTTGGTGGCATACAGAATACATTCTCGTACCGTGAACACTAGTCAGTAAGGGGTAAAACCTCAAGGTTGGCCATGGCTTGAATTTCCCAACTTCAATGAGTCATATGGGTGCTATCTTAAGCAATAGGGACTTCCCATCAATTTGTGCAGAGCAACAAATAGTCTTGGCTATAGTTTGATATTTTGGGGTGTTTTGATAGGATCTCTTTAGTCAAATTCTGGATTAGATACAACCTATTCCTGGAAACAGTGGCTTCATTTACTGAAGTGAAATTATCAGCTGTGGCTAAGTCTCACGTGTTATTTGGTTATTCCATTTATATTGCCTTCATATTTGTATGTATTTTAGAATGATTCTATCTATTAGGTCTTCATACCACCTGCTATTGGTTTTTAGCTTTAGCTGTCCCTCCTAGTATCTCCACCCTTGGCCCCTTTTTTTCCTCTTCCTACCTACTTGATTCTACTGTTACGGTCCTTTCTCCCTCTCCTTCCATAGCTATCTATGCCATTTCTCTTTTCAAGTGAGATCCACTCATCCAGTAGTTCCTTAATCTATATTAACCTTTGTAGGTTATAACCTGCTTATGGAAAATTTAACACCTAATATCCACTTGTAAGGAAATACATATTTTTTCTTTTTGGGTCTGTGTTATCTCAGACTGATTTTTACTTTTTGTAGCTTCATCTTTTTACCTGTGAATTTCATGATTTCATATTTTTAATGGCCATTTAATATTCTACTTTGTCACTATAACTTTTCTTTATTTATCCACTGATGGGCATCAAGTCTGATTTTTATATTTAGCTACTATGAATAGAGTACAATCAACATGATTGGGCAAGATTTTCTGTAGTAGGATAAAGAGTTGATATAATTTCAAGAGTAGCATAACTTGACGTGTAAGTAGATTGATTTCCAGCTTCTGGGAGACACTCCCACTTCTTTCCACAGTGACTCTAAAGGTTTGAACTCTCATCAGAGAACAGATGAGTGCTTCCCTTGTGCTACATCTAGCATGATCTGTCGTGGTTGTTTGTTTGTTTTTGTTGATGTTCTTAGCCATTCTGACATGTATGAGGTGAAATCTCAAAGCATATTTGATTTGCATTTTTCTAAGGATGTTGAGCATTTACTAAAGAGTTTCTGAGCCATTTTCTTTTCTTCTTTTGAGTCTGTTTATTTTTTTAATTGTTTTTTAAGTATCTATTCTTTTGAATTCTTAATATATTGTATATATTAGTCTTTTATTATAGGTGCAGTTGGTAAACATCTTTTCCCATTCTGTAGCCTAGTTCTTTGTCTACATCATGGTGTTCTTTGAGTTATAGAAACTTTTCAGATTTGCAAAGTCTCTTTTATTAACTGTTCATCTTAGTGCCTGTACTCAGTTTTCTGCTCATCATTCTTTTTCTATAACAATGAGTTGAGGACTTTTCTCCATTTTCTCTTCTTTTATATTCAGTGTATCTGGTCTCATATTGAAGCCGAGAAAGAAAAAAAACAGTATTTTCTTATAGAAAGAGAAA